>NC_136059.1:1372058395-1372220395 GCF_964261635.1 Lissotriton helveticus
TGTTCCCTGTCGATCAATGTTTTCTAAACAGTATTTTATTGTAAATAGAATTCTTGCGTCATGTTGCACAGTATGCTTTCTATCTCTATGCTTTCCATTTTCCATGCTGCTTTTAGTTGTCGAAATCCATTGGTTCACTGTCACTTTAAGAGTCTGTCTGTTATGCACGTAGTATGTCATGTGATCAAGCTTTGTGAAGAAGCGAAACGCGTCATGGTGCACGCGCTGGGCATCAATAAACCACTTTAACTTTGCACCAGCAAATCTTGGGTCCACTCCTCGTCTTTTACAGCCCATTAAGGAGCTGCTGTGTGAAGGTGACAATACTTCCTATATATATATATATATATATATTCACTGAAAAAAACATAGGTTATAGACCATATATAGTTAGGAATTAGCATTTAAAAAACCTTATTTTACTCACACAAAACCATTGAAATTCCATATATAGTTAGTTGAACTAACTATATATCGCGCACCCGCAATCCACTGCTGATCATGTCACATATTACATCATTCATGACATGGTCAGTGACATCACTGATGACATCACTGATGACATCTCAAATGACATCACTGATGACATCACTGATGACATCTCAAATGACATCACTGATGACATCTCAAATGACATCACTGATGACATCACTGATGACATCTCAAATGACATCACTGATGACATCACTGATGACATCTCAAATGACATCAATGATGACATCACTGATGACTACATCCAGTGACTGTATAATTCTGTAAAGTTAAAATATGTCTTACATATTGAAGAATGAGTGGATGTATAAGTGTCTTGATGAAGGATTTAGTAGGGGCATGACTGACTGTATGAGTGACTGATTAAATGTGTCTCACTGAGTGCATGGGTTAGTGACTAAACTGTCTTAATTTGTGCATCATTATGTCTGTTGTTCTGTAAACTGCTGCATGTGTTGATCAGTAGCTATATGATTAACTATATGGGTTATTGATTGGTTGCCCAAGCATTTGTATGGGAGACTGAGTGTGTGTGTGGGTGGCTGGGAGGTGTATGACTCTCTGCATAGATGTGTGAGCAGATGATTGACTAGATGTATGGGTTCAAAAGTGCATGTGGAAACAGCTGTATGGGCAGTTGACTGTGTGCATGAGTGTATTGGTGAGTGAATGGATATCTCAATGCTACATGTCATAGTAAGTACATATGTTAAACACAGTACATGTGAGAGTTGGCATATATAAATAACTGTGCATGAGAGCCACTGAATGAGTGAGTGGTTGTATCGATCATTGTGAACTTGTATCAGGGATTGTATAAGAGAGTAAATATGTGTTAGTATATGTTTCAATAAGTAAGGTGTGTTTAACTGTATAGTTGAAGAAATGGAGGTGAGATTGTTTCTTTGCATGACTGACTGGGTGTGTGAGTAACTCCATGGATGAGTGGCAGTGTGTGAGTGTCTGTATACACTGAGTGTATCTAAGGTTATATTAGAGTCTGAAGAGGTTTATCGTATTAGCACAAGAATGATGTCAAATGAGATGTCATCAGTGATGTCATCAGTGATGTCATTTGAGATGTCATCAGTGATGTCATCAGTGATGTCACTGACCATGTCATGAATGATGTAATATGTGACATGATCAGCAGTGGATTGCGGGTGCGCGATATATAGTTAGTGCAACTAACTATATATGGAATTTCAATGGTTTTGTGTGAGTAAAATAAGGTTTTTTAAATGCTAATTCCTAACTATATATGGTCTATAACCTATGGTTTTTTCAGTGAATTTCAATGGTTTTTTAATAGCAAATATCATAAGCTGCCGAATGTCAAGTACGTGGTAAGTAAAAACATTTTCGTGTTTATGCACACTGATCTGCTTTGAATGCTGCCCCCCACCCCTCATTTCTATTAGGAGTACTCTCTCTTTGCAGATAGTGAAGGGTAGTTAACGCAGGCCTTTGCCCCCGTTGCCCCCGTTGTAATCCGTCGTGCCTGCTTCTCTCTCCATTTGATTGATTGTTCTCTTTGGTTCATTCTCTATTTACAAACAAGCACAGAGTCGCAATACTCTGTTTAGTCTTTGCAGATAGCGAAAAATCGTGTAAAAAAACAAAAGGAATCGAGCAAAATCAGTAGGCCACTAATGGGATCTCTTTTTGACCTCCCTAAAATAGAAACATTAGGAACAACCTGTTGATAATACCAATGTGTATGTACATAAGCGGCGTTCATTTGTGTTCACAGTACCCCTTGTTGATTGTTTGAATCGAGCATTGAATTGTTCGAAGTTGATTCTCTTAAGAATCTTCCCTGCCTGCAAACGAGGAAGAATAGGAATATTCTCTCTCCCTTTGCAGATAGTGAAGGGTAGGTAACGCAAACCTTTAACACGTCGTGCCTATTTCGTTCCTCATTGATTGATTGTTTCCCCAAACATTGACTGTTTGGGAATTGGTTCTTTTTGGAGGTATTCCCTGTTTGCAAATATACGTAGGAAAATCTTTGCAAATAGTGAAAGGGTACGTAATGCGGACCTTTCTCCCCCGTTGTAATCTGTCATGCCTATCTACTCCCCACTGATTGATGCACCTGTTTCACCCGGACCATTTACTAGAGATACGTCATCTGGCCCGACCAGAGAGCACCCCTAGTGAAAAGGACATATGCAATAATAACAAAGTGATCACTGTATCCTGTTAACAGAAACTTTAGCATGAAACAACCTGGAAAGAAAAGAATATGAAAACGAAAATCAGTAGGCCACTGATGAACATGAACTTTTATTAAACAACGAACAAAGAAACGATAACATAACGTAATGATAAAACCTATTAATGTCCTAGAAACAAGAAAACGTTAAAATATGCCAGTGCTGAGAGACCAGAAAAACAGTAAGAGAAACCAAATCACCCCTCGCTGTCCCACCGCCTGCCACGCCAAAAAAATCGATAGAGTAGGGAAAATGCAAGTCAGTAGAACATCCGCCCCCACTCTGGAAACTTCCAAGGTGGGGCAGGGTTGCGGCTACGCCCAGCCGGGAGCAGCCCATATAAGGCGGGTCCTGCTGCCACGCCTCGGCCAGGAGATCCTAACGTAGGGTGTAGCCGGAGGAGAGGCCGAGGCCAGCGGGACCCGGCCAGGGGATTGCCTTTACAACGCTGAACAGTTGCAGGGGGGGGAATGTCTCCTCGACCCTCCCCTCTCTCTCCCAGTCCGGCCGCGGTGGCCCTTGACAGTTTCAGGTAGTCCCGCCACATGCTCTTCCGGTCCGGCCACCAACGGTCGGGGGGCCGAGGCCTACGGGATCCGGCTGCAGCCGATAAACCAAGAAACCCGTTCATGGGGCCAGAGCCAGGGGCGTCCGGCCGACATCTACCGGAAGCCCGGCCCGAAGACGGACGGGACACTTCTTCTTTCTTGAATAATGGCTGCGACAACACTGGGGGGGGATGTCTTGCACATGCCTCCGACCCCCCCCCCCCCTCGTCCTCATCGCCTGGTCCGGCCATAACAAATCTCAAGCGAGACGCCGTGGGGTGCACTGGGAGGGAGAGACGGTGCGAACAGGCCTCTCCCGCCTCCCCAGGTGGAGGCTTCCCAGCTGCACCCTCAGCGCTCCAGGCGCCCGGAAAAGGGTTCTTCCACTGTGGCCATGCTGCAACGTCTCGCCCGGCAGGGTGGAGCCCGTCCGCTCATTTGACCCCGCGATCGCCAGTAGCTACCGAACTCTCAAAATGGCGGTCGACCTGGCAAGAGCGGGCCCAGCATAAAGAAATGGCCCGGTCACTGTTTGACTCCACCACCGTAGTCCTCCACGACCTTGAAGATTCTAGAGGAGCCGCGGGAGTCTCCGACCCCCGATGGGGAATGACTGCCATGATCGCCCGTGGAGTGACGAAACTGTATCCGCGGGACGTCGGCGCTCCCATGCTGGCGCCAGCCTCACTTTGAATTACTAGAATCCTGCAGACCTCAGTTCCGGTGAAAGCACAGTGTGACCCGGTAGGAAAAATTGTTGCACCCCCTCCCCTTTTTGACTGATAGTTCAAACCACCGATCCTTTCCTTTGCCCTTTTAACGGAACTTTGGACTGCCTCCCCCTCTTTTACATTTTCTAGAGAAAACAAAACATTAACCACTACATTAGCATAGCAGTTGACACCAGAACTGTATTCAAATTGAAAACCAACAACATCTTCAACAGAATCCTTTTTGTTTCTGCTGTGACCCTGCTTCAGCACAGGCATTGTCCCCAGCAGTAATTCTGCAATGCCGGTAAGAATAGCTGTGGTGCCTACTGGACTCACTCACCCCCGCGGCGCCCCACGCCGTTATTTGCTGGGCGGCAACTTACTAGACATCACTTTCGTGCCATCTAGATTTCAGCGCGTTCTGCTGCCTTGGAACTATTCGCACAACAGACTGCTACTGACGACCCACCCCCAGGCAACATCTTCTGAATTTTCATAATTTGAAAGAACTAGTAACATGTCCTCATCAGGAATTCAAAAGAAATTGCCACGGTCTCTTCGTTGTTTAAATGTTTTTACTGTTTTTGTTTTGTTGTATATATTTATATGTTATTAAAGTTTTATATTCCTACTACTTTGTTGGAGTGCCATATATTTTTAATGTGACACATAATTGTAAAAACTTTGATGTACAAAGAGTCATTCCTGGAATCTTCCGCTTCAGGCTCGGTCCCCTCCCCAATCACAATACAGGATGGTTTTCAGATAGTAGGAACACGTGTGGTGTGACGGATCTCATCGGGTGTGGGCCTTGATCTACTATAACTCCTTTGAAGAGGGGTGATTCTTTACAGCTGGGGCCATAAACTACATCTGCAGGGCTAGGTGATAGCCTGGACAATCGGACACAGAGGAAGAGGAGTGTCAGAGGGTGCGGTAGTGAATAGGGCGAAAGGGAGGTGTCGGGCGGGCACAGAGTGTGATTTTCAGGGAAGAGCAGCGCAGATGGGGGGAGGTTTATTGCCGATGCATAAGACAGAGAGCGGGGGTGACCAGTGCCTGGGGAAGATGCTTGCGAGGGTGGGGAGCCATGCTACGAATCGACAGCGTGCAGAGAGTGGGTCTGGTCAAGGCATCTAAAATGGCTGCCGTGCACGACAAAAGTGTGGCATTTCAAAAAAGGCAAGATGGCGCAGACAATGTTTTTCAACACTTCCTCATTTCCTTCGAATCGAACGTTAACAGACGTTGGTGCATATTACCAAAGTTAAGCGATATTTATCGCTAACGATGCTTACCAACGAATTTTTTACCGCTAAGCATCGTCAGAAATTATCGAATATAAACCTTGCTATTATCAAGGTTTATCGCAAATGCGATAATAAACGGCCGCAATGCATGAATATCGCTAAAAAGTCAGCGATATTCATGCATTACCGAGCTAATGCTCTTAGCCATGTTATCCACCTCCCATTGGATAACATGGCTAAGAACTGCTCAGGGCAGGTGTTACTTTTTGGAGATATTCGCGCTTAGCGCGAATATCTCAAAGTTGGTAATAGGAGATAGATATCTTGCATGTTGTAATGCAAATTATTGTGGTATAAGGAACTCATACCATAATCTCTCAGGAAAGCAGAAACTGATCCTTTTGGGACCGCCTAAAAAGGCCTAGGGGGTGAGGGGTACTCTACTTTGCCCCCTTTTCACGTTCCAAACTATTTTATTTTACTCTCTTCTGTAATTACACAAAATAGCAGCGATAAGATGCATCGGAGACACACAGTGAGAGAAAGGAGGCCGGAGATGAAGAAGAGATGTCAAATACACATTGGAGATAATATAGTGGCAGAAGGGAAGTAAATATGAGTAAACTTACCATGTAACATAAAAATGTTGCACTCTATACTATAACTCTCATTTTATACTACAATCACTTCGCTACAACCTCATATTTTTTTTTTTTTTTTTTTTATTGTTTTCAGTGGCAGAGGTATACAATACAAGGATGAGGAAAACATTTTGAATTTGACATATTGGTACTCATTCACGTAGCAGTCAATACATTTTTGACGGAACCAAAGACGAGAAAATAAACCGGTAAAACATTGTTAAATTAAATCCAATTATCAATAGGAGACCATAATTTCCTAGCAAATATCCTCTTTCTGTGTCCTTTCAGTTTGTACACTGCTTTGTCCATTCTATACACATCTAGCAGCTTACCCAACCATTGTTCGAAAGATGGTGGATCAACATCTAACCATCTTAAGGTAATACAAAAACGATAGATAGACATTCCAATAAACATAAAATATTCTTGGTCAGCTGATAGACTCTTGGATGGAAAATATAAACCAAAAATAATCACAGATGGACATAATTTGATATTAATATTAAGCAAATTGGTCAAAAACTTTTCTATCCTATTAATATATACAATTAATTTAGAACAGCTAAAGAACATATGACAAGAATCTGCTGCTACAGTACCACATCGGCTGCAATTAATGCCTTTCGTAGCTTTCCATTTGGCCAATTTTGCCGGTGTGTAGTAAAGATCTAAACAGGCCATATAATGTTGGCTTTTGAGAGAGCTATTGATTAATATTTTATTGCTGATCTCAAACGCCCTTGCCAGATCTATCCCTTCTATACCCAACTTCCTTTCCCATTTCTGTGTTTGTTGGTCAAGATCATCGTGCAACCTATTGACCATTAGTTGATAAATTGTACCAATACGGCTATCCCTCCTACCACTCTCCATAACAGCATTAGACACCATTTCATCATTATATAAAAGGTTTTTTTTTCCCAAAAAACTACGGATTTGTAGATATTTAAAAAATTCCTTTCTAAAGAGGCCAAATATATCTTGAAGTTCAGAAAAAGACATCAAGGCCCCATTATGGTAGAGTTGCCCAATTGAGTGTATCTGTCCCAAACGGAATCGATTCGTGGGGATATCTTCAGGGATATCGGATATTGGTATATTGCAGCAGATGGGTGAGTAAAAATTATATTTTGGAATAATCCGTAAAGCTTTATTAATTTGTCTCCAAACCAAAAAAGCAGAGAGAAAAACCTTAAATTTTGTTTTCTTGTAGTAGCTCTGTTCCATAAATATCAATAAGCATTGGCGTGCGTGAGTACCCAGAAGCATTTCATAGATGGAGGGTGAAGCAAAGATTTCATTAACATGATCATGAAATAATAAAACCTTAATTGTTTTAAGAGTTATAGCCCAATAATACATTCTAAAATTCGGAAATCCCAGCCCGCCACATCCTTGCGGTAGGGTACACCATTTTAGCGATCTCCTTGAACGACGATACCCCCATAGAAATCTGGACAGCATCCTATCTATTTTGTTGAAAAGAGACATAGAAAAAAATAAGGGAATGGTTCGAAACAAATAAAGAAATTTTGGAAAAATCAACATCTTAATAACATTGGTCCGTCCAAATAAAGATAAATGTAAATTATTTATTCTTTCTAAGGTTCTATTAGTGGATATGAGTAATGGATCCACATTGAGTCCAACAATGTCATCTATTTTCGATGATATAGTTACACCGAGATATGTGGCGGTATCATTAATAGGAATATCGGTAGGTATACCAGTTTTAGAGTGTATAATTTGGGTTTTTGAGATGTTTAATTTGTATCCGGATAGCTTGCCAAATTCGCTTGCAATTTCTATTATTTTAGGTAATGCAGAGGAGGGATCAGAGGTTACAATGGCCACGTCGTCCGCGTAAGCTAGTACTTTATGGTCTATCTCATAGAGACGAACAGGTGGAATACCAGGTTCTGTAATTAGTCTATTCAAGTAAGGTTCTAAATAAAGTGCAAATAAAAGTGGAGAGCAAGGGCATCCTTGCCTGGTCCCCCTGGTGATCGAGAATGGATTAGAAATATCCGTACCTAGTCTTATTACACCCTGTGCGTTAAAGTAAAGTGATTGTATAGCTTTAATGAATTGTGGTGGGAAACCCTTCCATTTTAGCACAGACCAAAGGAACCCCCAGTCGACTCTGTCAAACGCCTTTTCAGCATCAAGCAGAATAACTCCGGCTGGGGATTCCTTTGCCTGAGCCCAATCCAGCAATGCAATAACCCGTTTCACATGATCTGTAGTGTCCCTGTGCTTAATAAACCCATGTTGAATATTAGAAACTAAACCCGGCATAACATCGTTTAATCTATTTGCAAGAATTTTAGAGTAGATCTTGCTGTCGGCTGTAATCAGAGAAATAGGACGATACGAGCCTAATTCTTTTGGATCTTTGTTCTTTTTAACAAATACAACTATAGTAGCTATAGACCAGGAATCAGGAGCTTTGTCTTGAAACGCTACATTAAAAATTTTGATCAGCTCTGGTTTCAGCAAGAATCTAAATGTCCGATAAAATTCGAGAGGAATCTGATCAGGCCCCATGGCTTTACCAGCTGCAAGACTCGTGATAGCCCTTTCAATCTCTTCCCAGCTTATTGGGCTAGTAAATAGATCTATATCATCTATACACAAGGAAGGTTGGTTAATAACTTGAAAATAGTCTATAGGATCAAGAGTCTTGTCAATTTCGTTATTAGAGTCATTATACAACATCTTATAGAAGCCCTGAAATGCCGCTAATATTCCTTCCCTGCTTTCGCAGAGAGTCCCATTTGTATCTTTAACGCACTGTATTTCATTATAAGATGATTTTTGTCGTAAGCGCTGGGCTAAGATTTTTCCCGTACGTTCGCTCAATTCGTAGCGTTCCGATTTATATTGTTTAAATTTTGCCGCTACTTCTTCAGCAATATGTGTGCGGAGACCAGAGCGTTCAATGGTTAGTCGCCTTTGTACATCCTCTATATTAGCCTTATTTTTGCATGCGATAGATAAATCCAACTCGATCTGCCTAATCTTATTTAGTTTATCCCTGAAGTCTGTTTGATTTTTTTTCCTCTTATAATTTGCAAAACTAATAGTCTCGCCCCGTACAATAGATTTAAAAGAATCCCAGACTACTTGTGGGGAAGCAGTGTCGTTATTAATCAAAAAATAATCTTTAATAATATTGACCATATTTTGAAGATAATCTTCATCTAACAATAGATTTCTTTGAAATGACCAGGGTCTAGTAAGGTTTTGACAGTCGACAGAAAATTGTATCTCAACCGTTATTGGGTTATGATCTGAGATGACTTGTGGTAATATCTCAATATGAATTTTTTCTAAAAAAACTAAGGATACAAAAAAATAGTCTAAACGGGCAAATTTTTGATGAGGAGTAGAGAAAAAAGTATATCCGGGGTCATTATAATAAAATTTATTCCAGACATCAGTTAGCCCGTTGCTAAGTATTAAGTTTCTGAGAGCTTTATAAGTTTTAACCTTTCGGCCCATGTATCTCTTCGCTAATCGAATATTCCAACTAGCTGACATATGTATATTTAAATCTCCACAAACTATAATTGGTTGAGTCCAAGTTGACAACTCTGTGTTCATAGTATTAAACAAGTCAGCATCATCTAAATTAGGGCCGTAGATGCAACATAAGGTAAATTTACAGCTTCCAATTTTTAGCTCGGCCAATCCCCATCTGCCCCATTTATCGGAGAGTGTTTTTATGCAATTCCCTACTCCTTTTCGCATGCAAATTGCTACGCCTCTTTTAATACCCATTTGTTTAGAGGTAATCAAAACTTCCAGTCCCAAATTATTCAAAAGAGAACGTTTGTCCCATGAAATATGGGTTTCCTGTATACATAACAGATCGATATTCAGCACCTGAAGCATTGTTCGAAACATAGCAATCTTCTTGACATCATTAAGACCATTAATATTAATAGTGCATATTTTCACCTTTTTATACATGACAGAAATGAAAAAAAAAGAAATTTATAGACCAACATCACAAATATTTGTTCCTCAATGATATCATTTAAATACCTTGTAATCATCCCTGCGTTGAACACCTCTGCCTTACACCCCCGCCACCACCCCTTACCCTTACCCACCCCCACCCTTAATCCCCGAACCCCTCCCCCCACCCTCCCCACTACATGAGGCACAGGAACTATCAGTTCCTGAAGCGTATGGATGCCGTGTCCCTAACCCATGGCGCCCTTACTAAAGAAAAAATAAGAAAGGAGAAAAAAGAAGAAAAGAGAGGAAAAAAAAAAAAGGAAAAAAAGAAGAGACAAACTGAGAAGGAAGTACAGGATATACAGAGAGGCAAAAAAAAGCAAGAAAAAGAATATGTAGATAACGGATATAATAGTCCTGTGTTTGAATAATTATTAAACAATATAATTACGCCCAGATTCTAAATTTGTCCTACTATACATTGCGGTCCTTCTCATTTATTCAGAGAGAGTCCAGATACTCTTTAGCTTTGATAGTAGAAATAAAGTATTTCGTTTGGCCCTTATATACTGTCTTTAGTTTTGCAGGACCCTGCAAAAATACTGCTACTTCCTTCTTTTGGAAATCAGGAATTAGTTGTTTCAGTTGCCATCGTTGAGCCACAGTCGCTTGACAGTAGTCTGGTCTCACAAAAAACTGACAGCCTAGCCCATCCGCTTTCTTATCTGGTCTGGCTTTTCCAAATATCAATTCACGGGCAAGGAAATTATTGAATGACACCAGAATGGCCCTGGGATAATTTTCCTGACCTTGTCGTGGTTTCCTTGTTGTAAATGGGAACCTGTGCGCTCGTTGTATTTCCCGAGCCCAATCCCAGTCAGTAACTTCTGGAAAGGCATCATTCAATAAGTTGATAATAAACTTCCTCGGGTCCCCTCCTTCTTTATTTTCAGGAATCCCCAAAAAACGCAAGTTGCATCTCCGGGCCTGATTTTCCAAGCTAGCTAATTTGTCGGATAGGTCATCCTTTTGTACTTTGAAGTCTCCCACTTCTTGTCTTTGGGCCATACATTCTTCTTCAAGTACAGCTATCCTGGCTTCTGCTTCGGTGACCCTGTCAGCGGTCTCTGAGCATAATTTAATTGCACGTCTCACTACATTTTTTACTTTAGCACATGTCATTTGCGTGCGGTGATTCTCAGCCTTACTCTCCGCTCTATGGCACATCATGGTGTCGAATATTGTTTTCAGCGTAATCTCATCATTATTCTCCTGCTGTGCACTAGGGTCCTGAGTAGCGTTGTGATTGGACCCCAAGGTATCATGGGCGGCTGAAGCAATAGATTTAGAAGATGGGTGATTCATGTTACTAATCGTGTTATTTGGTGAATTAGAAGCGACCCCTTGGCTCGTTGTACAAGACGGTCTCTTTGTTCTCCGCTTCTTTTTTATGATGGTAGCCGCGTTGATATTATCAGGGCTCATGCTAGTCTCACTCACAGAGGACAGACTCTCACCACTAAGATCTGCCCAATCTTTATTCGCTTCATCGGATGAGAGTTCTGATAGTGAATAAAAAGTTTCAGGGAGCTCTTGATTATGTTGCTGAGCACTAGTTTCTTTCACCGTACGTGTTTCACTAGGGGCTTCATTCAATAGTAATGCCAGCGATGGAAGAGAGCATGCTCTATTGATAATAGCGCCACCCAGAGTTGGAACTACAGGTCCCATAACACCCCTCCTTGATGAAGCGAGCGATAACTGAGTAGTGGCCACAGTGGCAGAATTATTAGGATTGTCTTGATTATCACCGTTTACCGGTAATTGATTAGTGGGTTGTACTGCAGTTATGTCAGCTAAATCAGTATTTCGGTTATCAGTGTCAATTACTTTCTTTCTTGCAGCATGCTTTTCAAACAGGTCTGGTAGAGTTTGCAATGCTGGGCTTTTTATACCAATAGATTCATTAGATTTAGCAGTAGCCCCTTTATTAGGATTCTTACCCTGTTTGGTGATGGTTTTCGCTACAACCTCATAAATTAAAAATAAAAATGAATAATGTCTCAAACAATTTTTGATTTCTAAATATAAATTTATTCTTCAGAATTTTCTAAATTTGAAAGAACTAGTAACATGTCCTCATCAGCAATTTCCTCATGAAAAGTCTGCAATGATGATTCTTGTAACTCTATGGTCTCCAAACATTCGATAAATTCGCCATCAACAGATTGATCAAAAAAATCATTCAAGTCATCTCCTCCTTGTGACAATATTTCATTATTGGTGCTGTCAATTTCAATCAATGTAGTGGAATCATTCAAGTCATCTCCTCGTGACAATATTTCATTATTGGTGCTCTCAATTTCAATCAATGTAGTGGAATCATTCAAGTCATCTCCTCCTTGTGACAATATTTCATTATTGGTGCTGTCCATTTCAATCAATCTAATGGAATCATACAAGCCATCTCCTCCTTGTGACAATATTTCATTATTGGTGCTCTCAATTTCAATCAATGTAGTGGAATCATTCAAGTCATCTCCTTGTGACAATATTTCATTATTGGTGCTGTCCATTTCAATCAATCTAATGGAATCATACAAGTCATCTCCTCCTTGTGACAATATTTCATTATTGGTGCTCTCAATTTCAATCAATGTAGTGGACAATTCAAAAGAATTTGCCACGGTCTCTTCATTGTGAGCCATTTTATTTTGAAATTGCTTGCTGTAAATTGCAGAAAAAAATAATCACTTTCATTTATCGTTTTTAGTAATACATAATATAAAACTAACTTTATCAAGTATTTAGTATAACAGAAGGACTGCAAATAAATGACAGAAAACATTTTTCAAATTATCTTCAAGTGTACAACATAGTTCCCCTTACAAATTAACAACTCACCTTTTTAAAAGTAGGAGAAGTGTTAGTACTGTGTAAATCAAACACCAGAAATTCACCACCAAAAATTCCTCACAAATGTACCTCAGACAGTAGTATCACAAAATGGCTGTGGTTTCCTCTCATTTGACATATATACATAACCAATTAACTTTCATCACACACAAATACAAAACCAAAGTAACATTTTAATTGGTTCTAAATTTCAACACTTTCAAATGTGTTTTCCCCATGCAATTTTCCATAGGACATTTACATACGTCTACAGCCTGAATGGCTGAACGGAATTACACCAAAC
The DNA here is from genome assembly GCF_964261635.1 of Lissotriton helveticus. Lineage (NCBI taxonomy): Eukaryota > Metazoa > Chordata > Amphibia > Caudata > Salamandridae > Lissotriton > Lissotriton helveticus. The sequence goes on from NC_136059.1 coordinate 1,372,071,427, forward strand.
TTGGCAAAATGGTACATCAAACCTAAGAGGTCAGGAAGGATCTACTATGCCCCCTTATGCTCATTTCCCCCTTCGCTTTGGCCTCCTCTTGTCTCTCAATCCTACCGAGAGACAAGATGGCGGCCGCTACGGACTGTTTGGAATGTTGACAGACGCCGGAGAACCAATCAGCTTCGCAAAGCTCCGTAACGCGAAAAGTACGCGAAGCGGAGCGCTGTTACAGATATATATCTTTTTTTGAACGTTAATTTCTCAAAATCCACTGGAGCACACATATTGAGACCTAGCAAAGGCACATCGGGCTACCAGTCCCTAATATTTTACCAAGTTTCGTGCAAATCCATTCAGCCGTTCGATTATTATTATTATTTATTTTTTTTGCCCCGCGGGGCCCTTTTAAAACCTCCACATCAAACCTAGGGGGTCAGCGAGGATCTACTATGCCCCCTTATGGTCATTTGCCCCTTCGCTTTGGCCTCCTCTTGTCTCTCGATCCTACCGAGAGACAAGATGGCGGCCGCTACGGACTGTTTGGAATGTTGACAAACGCCGGAGAACCAATCAGCTTCGCTTCACAAAGCTCCGTTGCGCGAAAAGTCCGCGAACCGGAGCGCTGCCCGGTCCGCTGTTACAGATATATATCTTTTTTTAAACGTTAATTTCTCAAAATCCACTGTAGCACATATATTGAGACCTACAAAAGGCACATCGGGCTACCAGTCCCTACAATTTTGCCAAGTTTCGTGCAAATCCATTCAGCCGTTCGGGCTAAAAGTGAGGCCAACCGCCCTATGGAAAACTCAATGTTAAAAACACGTTTTGGGACCCCCCTTTTTTCTCGACCCCCCCTGGACGAACCCCCCCCCAATTTTCAGGGGCTGCTCAGGAACAAAATGTGCCATTTTCCTGAAAATTTCAGCCAATTCCGTCCACAAACGCCAAAGTTATTAGACATAGAATTTTCAAAAAACCCATAGAGAAAAAATCCTAACTATATATACCTACTGGCGACCGCCAGTAGGTAATATATATATATATATATATATATATATATATATATATATATATATATATATATATATATATATATATATATATATATATTCACTGGAAAAACCATAGGTTTTAGGGGTGTTATAGTTAGCTGGACATTTCACTTGTACGAAACCATTGAAATTCCTCCAAACTATAACTTGCGCGCCCGCAATCCACTGCTGATGATGTGACATATTACATCATTCATGACATGGTCAGTGACATCACTGATGACATCACTGATGACATCTCAAATAACATCACTGATGACATCACTGATGATATCATCTAGTGAATGTGGTTTGCTTCTATATTTAAAAAAATATTATATATATAGGAATCTGTATTGAAGACAGTGTATGTATAAATGTGTGGATGGAGCATTTAGTAGTACTGTGATTGACTGTCTAAGTGCCTAATGTAAAGTGTCTCACTAAATATATGGGATAGTGATTAAACTGTGTGAATATCTGTATCACTCTGTCTTTTGTTGTGTAAACAACTGCATATGTTGGTTACTACCTATGTGAAACTCTATATTAGTTTATAATTAGTTAAGTGAGTATGTGTATGGGAGAGTGAATGTGTATGTGGTTGGGTGGGAGGTGTGTGACTGTCCAAAGATATGTAAATAGTTGATTTAGTAGGTATATGATGTGAAGACTGCATGTTGTTTGGGGAGTGAATATCTTTATGGGTGTGTTGATGAGTAAGTAAATTTCTCAATGATACATGTCTAACAATGTTGAAATATAAAAGGCACTGTATGTGACAGTTGGTGTATATAAATAAGTATATATAAGAATCAGTGGTTGTCTTACTAAATGTATGGAAAACTGTATACTTATAATAGTGATTTTATAACACACTAAGTATGAGTTACTTTCTATATCAATAAATAAAGGTATGTTTGTATAAGTGTGTAGCTGAGTAAATGTAAGTATGATGAATTATTTGCATAAGTGAGTAGGGTGACTGCATAAGTGAGTAGGATATGTGCTGTTCTGTAATGTTGATATAGATGTGTAAGTATATTTAATATTGTTCTATTGATCTTTGTCAGCATGTATGAGTGAATGTATAGGTAAGTGTTTAGATGTGTGTGTGATCTAAAAATCACTGAGTGGCATTTTAAAAACTTGTGTTGGTGTGCAATGGTTTCAAAAATGGTAGTTTATATTTTATAGTGAGTGATGAAAGGTTATACTAGTGTATGATGAGGTGTATCTGATTGTCACGTGGATGATGTCATCAGTGATGTCATTTGAGCTGTCATCAGTGATGTCACTGACCATGTCATGAATGATGTTATATGTGACTTCATCAGCAGTGGATTACGGACGCGCGAGTTATATTTAGTACAACTAACTATAACGGAGGAATTTTTAATGGTTTTGTACAAGTGAAATGTCCAGCTAACACCCCTCAAACCTATGGTTTTTTCTGGGAATTTCTGAGTATTTTTAAATGCTAATCCCTAACTATAACATATCTGAAACCTATGGTTTTTTCAGCGAATTTCAAAGGTTTTTTAAAGGCTAATTCCTAACTATAACATGTCTGAAACCTATGGTTTTTTTCAGTGAATTTCAAAGGTTTTGTAAATGACAATTTTTAAATGTATTAATTCTTACATTTCTTCTTTTGATACTGATTTACTACATTTTTTTAAACTATTTATTTTTAGATATTTTATTTTTTAAATGACATAATTACATTATACATTACATTACAAAATATACTTTCTCAGAATGAATTATTTTAGTTTAAATACTTTGCAAATAGGCAAAAGACTTTTAAGTACAGTAGTTACAGTTGTTGCAATAGGCAACACAATTTCATACACAATGCAACATTGAGCTCAAAGGGGATTTCTAGTTAAAGGCAATTAGTTACTTTATGGATTACTTTTCTAACCACAGGACTGGTAAGTATGGTTAGAATTACTTTTCATGATTAGTACTGGGCTCAAAGATGCAGCACTGAGGTCTCTACTGATAACAGGTGAGTAAATCGGAATTCGTAGTTCTACTGATTTTATAGGAATATTTTAAAGTTCGAAAACTCCACACTTAGAAAAATTGCCAAGTGAAACCAGTCAATGTTACCCTATGGAAGGAAATTCACTTAGCAGGTAAGTAGTGTTATTGTTACCTTTTCTTACTCAGTGGTGGATCCTAGATCCAGCACTGCTGCATCTCCTGCAAACAGTTGAAAGTATGTGTTTAAGTCATACAGGCGATTTTTAAAGAATATTTTTAGTTTGTGAAAATAGACACTTAGAAACTTTTCTGGTGAAAACCAGACAATGGATTTCTATGGAAGAAAATACAAGTTACTAGTAAGTATGGTTACAATTACTTTTCAAGGTCAATGCTGGGCTAAAATATGCAGCACTGAGGTCTCTCCTGATAACAGGTGAGTAAATCGGAATTCGTAGTACGTCCAGTAAGCGCCACAGAGCTGCGTAGCAGAGAGATGTAAAAAGGGGCACGGCCTGCACCACCTCTCTGTAACGCAGCGCAGTGGCACTTCCTGGAAGCCCCTGGTGGGCTTCTTGGCCCTCATGGTCCCTCAGGTTTGATGTAGAATTTTTTTCTCAACTTAAAACGCGCCACAGGGCGTGTTTGCACACATCACGTCAGGCCCCGTCCCCTCCCTTCACAACTGTGTAAACGCACCCATGTCACCGTTCTAAGTTGAGAGATTAAGTCCCCTTCAAACCTAAGGGTCCCTAGGGTCAAACTAGCCCACTAGGTACCTCCAGTAAGCACCACAGAGCTGCGTTGCATAGAGGTGTAAAAAGGGGCGTGGCCTCTGAACACCTGTCTGCAACGCAGCTCTCTGGCGCATACTGGAGATACCTGTTGGGCTTTTTGACCCTCAGGGACCCTCAGTATTGAAAGAGAATTAATTCCACAACTTAAAATGCGCCACGGGGCGCCGTTGCACAGTGGTGAAGGAAGGGGGCATGGCCTGAGGTGATATGTCTGCAAACACGCTCTGTGGCGCCTTTTAAGTTAGGTAATTAATTCCTCCCCAATTCTGTGTGTCACTGGGGGCCAACATGGCCACCAGGTACCTCCAGTATGAGCCAGGAGGCTGCATTGCAGAGAGGTTTACAGAGGCCAGGCCCCTTTTTACAACACTCTGCAACGCAGCTCCGTGGCGCTTACTGGAGGTACCTGGTGGGCTAGTTGGCTCCCAGGTACCCTCAGTATTCAAGGGGAATTAATCCCCCAACGTAAAACGTGCCACAGGGTGTGTTTGCACACATATCACCTCAGGCCCTGCCCCCTCCCTTCACCACTGTGCAAATGCACCCCGTGGCGCGTTTTAAGTTGGGAGATTAACTCCCCTTGAATACTGAGGGTCCCTGGGGTGCAACTAGCCCACCAGTTACCTCTAGTAAGCGCCACAGACCTGCGTTGCAGAGAGGTGTAAAGGGGCGTGGCCTCAGAACACCTCTCTGCAAGGCAGCCCCCTGGTGCATACTGGAGGTTCCTGGTGGGCTAGTTGGCCCCCAGGGACCCCCAGTATTCAAGGGAAATTCTTTCCCCCCCTGCAAGCGTGCCAGGGGGTGCGTTTGCAGAGTGATGCTGGTAAGGGGTGTGGCCTCCGGCGCAATGCCGGTCTTTTTCTTCTTTTTTAAGTGTAGGAAGGAGGGCTGTATGGTCCCCCTTCTTTTCTACTATTTTGGCCCTGTGGACCCCATCCCCCAGGGCCTGCCCCCTACTTTTTTTTAATTAAAAATTCTGGAAGTGGGCCATGTGGCCCCCCTCCAGAGGCCATACTCGGCCCTGGGGACCCCATTCCCTGGGGCATGGCCCTTTTTTTAAAAAAAAATCATCTCGGAGGGGGGCTGCCTTGACCCCCTCCTTATGCCATGTTTGGCCCCGGGGACCCCATACCCCGGGGCCGGCCTTTTAATTTTTTTTTTTTAAATTTTAATAAATTTTTTATGGCCCCTCTCCCAGGCCACTTGTAGCCCCGGGAACCCCATCCCCCGGGGCTGGCCCTCTTCGTTGGGGACCATTGGGGGGTCCCCAATCCCCCCATGGTCCCTGCTGGCTGCCCGCATACTGTTTGACCCTGCATTGCTTTTCCACACGGGGAGCAGCTAACACGCTGCTCCCTTTTGGAAAAGCAATCTGCTTTGATATTTGGAAGAGAGAGCAGGTTTCCTGCTCGCTCTTCCAAATAGAAAACTACAGTGTCCCGGCTGCAGGAGCCGGCCCTGGGGGTGGCGGTTCCCAGGGCCATCGATGGTTCGAGGAGGGGGGCTGCACAGCCTCCTCCCACCTTCTGCAAAGCCCTGGGGGTGGTGGTCCCTGGGGCGTGTGAGGGGGCTTGAGCCCCCCCACACAGGGTACAAATAATTAAAAAATAAAGCCCTGGGGGTAGCAGTCACCAGCGCTGCGGGGGGCCAGTGTGCCCCCGTACTCAAAATGTAAGTCAAGCCCCGGGGGGTGGCAGTCCCCGGGGCAGGGGCGCCTTAGTGGCCCCCCAACAGTAAAGTACTAAGCCCCAGGCGGGGTGGCGGTCCCCGGGGCAGTGTGGGGGAGATTGGGCCCCCCACACTTGTTTTTCACAATGCCCTCGGGATTTGGCCCCTCGGGGGCTAATTAAAATTGAAGCGGGGAGCCTGCACTTCGTTTTATTTTTGGGATCGGCAGGATCCACGAATCCTGTGCTTATTTTGCCGATTTAAAAAAATATATATAAATTTATTTGGACTTGCGGGTCCCCCTGACCAGGCCTAGTGGTTCAGGGTGTTTCTACCCTGCCCCCTTTTTGTGTTTTGCACGTTTGTTTTATCGGTTTCTTGTGCCCCGGTTCTACCGAGGCACAAGATGGCTGCCAACACTTCCTGATTTGGAGTGTTGACACCCAATTAGAATACAGCTCGTGTATGGCAGGGTGCGTTTATGCTGCGCTTCGGGTACGCGGACCCTCCGAGGCCATAGATATATACATTCTTTTAAATGTCATTTTCTCAGGAACTACTGAACAGATTTACACCATTTTGCCAAATTGGCCCCTGCTTGACGAATCACTGTGAAACTCTCAGGATAGGAGCGGACCGGAGCTCACTGTAAGTTTAGAAAATTTCACGAAGATTCGTCAACTGGCTCTAAAGTTATTCCAAATAGAATTTTGCAGATTTCCTATGGAAAATAGGTCCTAACTATAACTATCTACTGGCGACCGCCAGTAGATAAAATATATATAGCCATTAGGAGAAACTTCTCATGTAGAACAGAATTTGCAGTATATGTCCTGACATGCACCTGCGGACTCCAATACGTGGGTAGTACCAGGTTGCAGGTGCATGTCAGGATATTGCAGCAGTTGCGTGCCATTGTCAATAGCGATCCCACATATCCGGTAGCTCGCCATTTCAAACATACGCATAACAATGACTTAAGTTGTTTGAGTTATTTTGTGGCAGCTGTCGTTTCAAAACCTAGACGGGGAGGTTACCGTGAAAAAGCCCTTAGGCAGCTGGAATCCAAATTGATTTTAGAACTTGATTCTAAGCATCCTCAGAGGTTAAACAACACAGAGGATCTACATAACTTTTTATAGTCGATCTGTCTCTCCTGATGTTAAGATAAGATAGATATGATGGCCTTCTGATGCTATTTATCTTTGTACCTATATATGTGAACAAATTACAAAACTCTGTAGAGCAGTGACTTTTTAGTAATGGGTGAACATGTGGATGTGGATTTTATTCATGTCTAGGTACACTCCATTACTAATGACCTACATAATGTAAACGTCTTTTTTTTTACCAACTAATTTGGTTTTAATTTGGGATTACTATAACACAATAAGCATTAGCACTTTAATATTGTAAAACAATTTGGGAAGAGGTAAGCTTAGATATTTTAGGACCTATTTACTCTTCTGGGTGTGAATGGTATGTTCTTGTTTTAGTTGATTTTTTGCCATCACTCGTGGAATTGAGACTAAACATGTTATAGCTTTTATAGATAAACTATATGCTAGAGAAGGCATTCCAAACACAATTCTCACGGATAATGGTAGCCAACTTGTGTCTAGAGAAATGGAAACATTTTTGTCTAAGCATGGTGTGAAACATAAAAAATCATCTTTGTACCACCCAGAAACGAATGGTACTGTTGAGAGATTCAACCGTGTCCTTAAAGCACAGTTCTTCAAACTGTGGGGCGCGCCCCCTGGGGGGGCGTGGATGGGTTCCCAGGGGGGCACAAAGGCCTCTGCCAGCACATGTAAATGAAGACGCCTGGAAGTGCAGCAATGTTTATTTGCTGCATTTCCAGGCTGTCTTCATTTACTCCGAAGGCCTCAGAGTGCCGTGGGGCCAAAGGTCAGCAGGTGTGCTGCTGGGGGCTCGGCTGGGCAGTGTCTGGAGTCTTATTAAGACTCCAGCACAGCTGAGTATTTCACAGGTCTTTAAAGACCCTTTGCATACATTTGGAAACTGGTTACCTAAGCTTAGTTTTTTTTCTTTTTCCATTACCCCCTGTGCCCCGACTCTGCCTATTCCTTACATTTGCATTTTAAACTTACTGCTGTAGTGTGAAAATGCATTTCATGAAAAAGAATACAAAAAAAGGGTTGCCAATAGAAAAAATGCCTGCCATGTATGTTTAAAGAGCCTGCAAAGACCTTGCTTTGACACTAAATAGGGTCTTAAATAAAAAAGTATGTATTCATTTGTAATGTGACTTTCTGTCTGTTCCTTTTATTTTCAGTCATGAATCATTCAGGCAGCCCTAGAACCCATTTAAAAGTACTGTATATTTGCGTTTCCAAGTACGCACACATAAGTGCTGAAAATAGGTCTTTAGGTGACTGTTTATTTTTGTGCCGTCTGCAACATCAAAATCATGAGCTGGCAACCCTAATCATAAGACTGGAATTTTGATGCAGGATCAGCACATTATTTATTTCACCCTTGATTCCCTGATTAATTCCACAATAGCAATAGTTTAACTTATATCTGAAACTCTGCATCTCGCCAATAACATGCTGATTAACTTCAAGTGTCTTGGAATTCACCCTGCATTCAGACAACTCATTCCTCATTCTCACCCTTCACTTTTACGCTCACCCTGCACTCACAGCGCATAGTTATGTTTTTCCCGCATTTGCACCATAATCAATCGTCTGCTGCATAATTTTCAGATTAAAAAATGCAGCAACACGTTACCTCACAGTGGAAGGCCCTTTCTAAAGGTTGACTGGTCACCTTTGTGTTGCTTATTGCTATATGTGGGTGTTAATGTGGTACTTATGAGGGGCAATAAAGGCCAGGACAATGTTAACAAGTGTAAAAATAGCAAAATAGTGCAGTAATGCTATCACAAAATATGCAGCATAATTCGCCTTTGCTTGCTGCAGAATGTAGTCAACCATGCTGCATAATTTTGCCTTCTCCTGCCGCATAATTCCAATGGCCCTGTTAATAGTGCTATGAAGTCCCAGCCTGTGGCAGAAAGCACTGTGAATATGTAAGTCATTATTTTAAAACAGTATTTACATACTCTAAGCTAGACTGCTGCAAAATGATGCAGTGATTGAGATAAAACAAGTTCTTACAAAATATACTTTTTAGTAATAAGTAATCAAACTGTATCTAATGCAGACATTTGTGTAAGTGTCTCAACTATTCCAGATCCGAGCTGATAACTCTGTTACATTACATCTTAAAAAGAATAGATCTTTGCCACCATAAAACTTTAAGCAGATCCACTGGAATTATTCAGCAGAAAATAACAAAATTATGCGGCAGGCTTGACTAAATTATCCAGCAAGAAAAGGTAAGTTATGCGGCACAATGCGCCACATTTTGTAGTTAGCATTATTTCATTATTTTGTCATTTTAACTCACAGTTACGCTGTCAGGGGAAATATTTCACCTCATTAGTACCAGTTTAACACCCAAATACAGCAAAAAGCAACTACAAGATTACCAGTCTTTGCAGGGCCTTCCACTGCTCCGGAAGACTTTGTCACGCTTTAAGTAACTTGTGTTCCGTTTGAGCTAGAATCAAGGTTTTGTCATTGAAATCTGGAGATTATGTAGCAAATGCAGTAAACTGATAATTATGTGGAAAGCACTGCTGCTGCAGAAACTCATAATTCCAGTGGCCCTGGCTTTAAGTGACTCACTCAATTAATGGCTGCTACGAAGGCCGGTTTCTTTTTTAACTTTCTGCACTACCACCACCCACTTCGATTTCAGGCACAAGCATGTCAAAGTCAGTATTAACCATTCAGGGGAAGTTTTTTGTGTGAAAGCTGAGTCCATGGGGTGGCTGGTAGTAGGCCAGCAGGGTTGCATTCAGATGCAGAGCCCTAATCCTCTCGATCACAGAAATGGTCTAGGAGACAGAGGAAAGGATCGAGATTCATAGATATTGTCAAAGAGAAGGCCCAGAATAGTGAGCACTCTATGCAAACTCATTTTTAGGTTTACAAATGGCCAGAGACCGCTTCTTTAGAGAGCTACCCCAAAGAAGGGGACGATACAAGTGGTTTTTTTTTAAAGGGACATTAGTGAAGCTGGTACTGCTGCCAAGTGTGTAAGTGGCCACTGCTGGTTATCATAAAGGAGTAGATGCAGATGCAGAAGGACTTGGGCCCAGGGATTTGGGGTTCCACTGCATCACAATTATGACTGTCTACCTTTAAAAAAAGGGGCATCGGAGCATATTGTCCTTTCAAGCATTAGGACAGAGGTGATGATCCATCATGGTGGGGAAGAGGTAAAAGAGGCAGAGGAGATAGCCTGCTACTCAGGACTGCAGTTATCATTAGTGCAGCAAGTATAGTTGCATTGGGGTCAAAGAGTATGAGGGGCTCACAACACCCCAATTATGGGGAGTAGTTTGTTTGGGATATCTGTTTTTGTTTGATGCGTTTGCTGTTTTATAACTTTCCTATGTGGTGCGGTTCATAAGCTATAGAAAGAGTATTCCTGAAATCATCTCATAAGCCCCGCTCCCTGCACGTAGCCATGTCCCTCCCGCTCCCCCAATCCTAGCCTTAAAGTTTTGGAGGGGGGCCTGACCTCCAAACATTTTGCTTAGGGGGGCTCAGAGTAAAAAAGTTTGAAGACCTCTGCCTTAAAGAAACCATTAGAATGGCCAAAACTGCAAGTTCGGATTGGAGAAGTGATATTTTCAGGAATGTTTAGGCTTATAGATTTTCTCCTCATGCCACAAATGGTAGGACTCCGTTTGAACTTTTTAGGTGTAGAAATGGCAATACAATCGTAACGCCTCCTTGGGTCATTGACTTGCATCTTAAAACATTTTCTGAGAGGGAGAATTGTAATTGGAAGTTAAGTGAATATAAGAAAATCCAAGCAAGGAAAAGACTTCATGATGTGAGAAAAAGTGTAAAAAAACTTGTAAAGGTGGGAGATTGGGTTCTCCTAAAAAACCCTTGTAAAAAAAATAAAATGTTATCAGCTTGATTTCTGTAACCTATTCAAGTCATCAAGGTTTTTAGTAATGCGATCAAAACGGCAGATCATCGAATTTGGAACTTGAACAGAGTAGTGGTGATTAAGAAAGATTTTGTGTGTGATTCTCCAAATACTTCAAACATACCACCTCAAGTTTCCCATCAACAAAAGGATGAAACAAATGTTCCACCTCGAGTTTCTTGTGGACAAAAAGATTTAAATGTACGTCTTCAAGACACATCTCATCAAACTATGGTGGTTCCACATAAGAGTCTCTCGTACACCTAATTATTTGAAGGATTTTGTAAAATAGGACTTTTATTTACTTGTTTTTGTTATTATAAGAGGGGAGATGTGTAGCATCCTGATGCTTGTTGCTAGGAGCCTTGGAATACTTTGTATTAGGATTCAGAATGTTATGTTTAGAGTAAGGGCAGTTGGAGTTTGTGCAGTGTACTGATGACAGCTCTCCTGTGGATGGGATCCTTAATCTGGAATAAATACCCTTTTCACTTTATATTTTGTTTGGACTCTTTTACAGTGACTTATAAGATTTAAGTGTAGTGGCCATTAGATAGTCTACCTATATCTAAAGTAAGTAGTGCGAGCACCATCTTACACAGGCTGCAGTAGCAGACCTTGAGTTCCATTTTGCATGGCCTCTCATGGGTGGCATAATACATGCTTCAGCCCATGGGAGGCCTCGGGGGTACCTATGCCCTGGGTACATGGTGTACCATATACTAGGTACTGATAAGTGTACCCCAGTATCCAATCTGGAGTGTACCAAAGTACACGTATGTAAATTTAAGGGAGAAAGCAGATAGGCTGGGGTCCTGATTAGCAGGATCCAAGCCAGACTAGTCAAAAACAGTGAGACATCAAGCAAAAAGTGGGGGTAACCATAAGAAGCAGATTCTACTATCATACACGAAATAGTATGACTAAATAGTGGTACAGAAAGAATAGTAATGTAACTTATTTTGTGGCTTAGTATATATCTTTAGGTCTCAGAACTTTTTACGAAACAGTCATGGGTTGATACCGTCAGTGTATATTAACACCCCTTTTTTTCTTTTATTTTGTGTAAGAACCATTATAATACGCAACATGCCCAGATTAATATGGCCGATAGCCTTTCACTTTAAAGTAATGTGTAGTCCATTGTTTATGTTGATGTTTGCAATCCTAAGTATGTTTATTATGAATAAGCCACGTTGACAAACATACAGGTATGGCGGTCACAGGGAAAGATATGCTGAAATGACATTGTGTGCATATTAACACTTGTTTTCTTTTCTTTATTGTATTAATTCCTGAATGTTCACATCGTGACCAGGCCAATATGGCCACCAGCTTTTTGGATTAAAGTAATGTGTAGTCCTTTGTTAATATTGGCAACTTTAGGCATTTGTACATTTAAATAAGGATGCTACAATGAAGTCTTGTATCATTATCAAGGTTTGGACAAGCCGAAACGCGTGCATCACTTCCTTTGCAGATTAAATACTTTCAAACTACAACCTGAGTGCTGATTACTTCCTTGTAAGAATGAGAGGAGATTAAATACATATATATAAAATTCAATGAAAAAAACCACAAGTTTCAGGGACATTAGAGTTAGAATTTAGCATTTAAAAAACCTCAGAAATTCACTGAAAAAACCACAGGTTTCATGGACGTCATAGTTAGTTGGACATTTCACTTGTACCAAACACTTGTGCTAACTATAACTCGCGCCACCGCAATGCACTGCTGATGACGTCACATATTACATTACTCATGACATGGTCAGTAACATCACCGATGACATCACTGATGACATCACTGATTACATCATCCACGTGATCATCTGATGCACCTCCTCACACCCTAAAATACAGACTTCCATTCTTGAAACCATAGGCACACCAATACTAGTACAGCTACAATATTCTGTGCACTATGCATGCAGACGTCTAACCAGCTACATACTATTGATAAGCTCTTCTAAATACCCAGTTAGTACCTTTGCAGTCTAGGAATCCTTCTGTCTGTCCCACGCACTTCTCCATTCACCCATCCAGCACTATCTACGTATCCTATCACTCCATCAATACCTAAGCACTTATAAATTCAGCACCCACTTTCTTTGCAACACTGACATTTCTACAGTTATTAGTCGTATACTTAAGGAATGGCGTAGTCACTAACACAAGTGCAGGTACAATATTTTGTACACTATGCATGCACACCTCTAACCAGCTATAAACTATTGATACGCTCTTCTTAATACAAAGTTAGTACCTATGCAGTGTAGGAATCCTCCTGTTTGTCCCATGCATTTCTCCAATCACCCATCCAGCACTAGCTACTTATCCTAGTACTCCACCAATACCTAGGCACTTATAAATTTACTATATACTCTGTTTGTAATACTGTAATCACTCTAGTTACTAGTCATGAACTTATGGAATGGCCTAGCTACTAACACAAGTACAGCTATAATATGTTGTGCACTATCCAAGCAGACCTCTATCTAGCTACATACTATTGATACACTCTTCTAAATACCCAATTGGTACTCAAGCACTGTAGGAATCATCTAGTCTGTCCCATGCACTTATTTAATCACTTATCTACCACTATCTACTTATCCTATCACTCCACCAATACGTAAGCACTTATAAATTAAGTGTTCACTCTACTTGCAGCACTGTCATCATTCCAGTTACTCATGGTAATCTTATAAAATGACCTAGGCACCAACACAAGTACACATAAAATATTCTGTGCATAATCCCTACAAATCTCCAAGCAGATACATACTATTGGTCCACTCCATTAAATACTGAAGTAGTATCCATGCAGCATAGGATACCTCCTGCCAGTCTCATGCAGATCTTCAGTCACCCATCTAGCACTATGTTCTTATTGTATCAGTCTGTCAATACCTAAGCACTTATGGGGCAGATTTACAAGCACCCTGCACCACCAGTACGTCACTTTTTGTAATGTAGTGATGGCGCCAGGCACTCCTCCATATTTACAAGAAGAGGAAAAGCCACCCTGCATGGTTTTTCCTCTCCTTGTAAATACGACCCCTTCATACACAGAACTTTGCTGTGGGTGTTCCCACGTAACACCCATAGAACAAGAAACATCTCCAGATTTATGAGAAATTGTAAATCTGGAGATGTGTGTGAATGCTGTGCCATCCTAGAGTTGGTGTAGCAAGGCACATCGAAGAGAATTGTTTTCATTTCTCCTCATTTTTCCTCTTTCAATGCATGCGCTATTCCACAGCATACATTGAAAGAGGAAATTGCCTTTACTGATTGTTTTTGTGCAGGAAGGTGTCCCTTCCTGCACAAAAACAATCTCCGCACGACACAGACATCCTTGCATTGTGCAAGGGTGCCTGTGTCACAGCATGAGTGCAGTTTGTGCAGCAGTGCAGAAGGAAGCACAGAGGTGCAACATATTCATGTACATATGACACATCCCTGTGCTTCGGAAGTGCCACAGTGCAGTGCAGGTAAATTGCTTGCAGTGTCACGCTGCAGTACTTCCTCATAAATCTTCACCTATAAATTCACCATACACTACTAATGCATTCTTTCAGTCAATCATGCTGTATACATATATTCAATCAAACTTTCACACATTACCTTGCAATTATAGTTCTTTCTTTAACCAGATAAGGTAGTTCTGATAAGAACTTTTTTCTTTTGTATTTTTTTGTATTTGTTTTAACAATTTTGTTATTTTTGTAATTTTTTTGTGTTTTTTCAAAAATTAACGAAGAAAGAACGAATAAAACAGGAAAACTATGGAATTACTTATTTCAAAAACAAAAAGAAAGAAATTAACAACGATGGTTGCGTTGTGCAGCACAAACTGCATCCACCGACTGCTTACCGAAGCATATACGTTTCTTACACTTTACGCAGTGTTGTTTGAGAAAAAGTGAATTCTGGCCTAATGTCCATTGCAGGTGTTCCTGAGAACACTCCAGACATACTTGCCACATCAGGTGAGGGGTTCAAAGCAGCTCGCCTCATTTGCTCTTGAGCATGATTGAGAGGATGTGTGGTACGGAGATGCTTGTACCTAGAAGCAGTGCCACAAGAGTATATTTTTTCACTGCCTCTTGCCAGGACTCGGTCACAAATTTTGCACGTCACCTTTCTTGCATTTACTTTTTTTCTCTCCAGGTGGAAAAGTGACCAATTTCCACACAACATATTCCGGCCTCTGTGGACGTGGTGCCTCCTGCAAGAATTCTTCTTCAGAAGATACTTCCTCCTGCTGCTGCTGCTGTCCAGATGCCATTTTGTTTGGTATTTTTTGAAAAACAGCAAAAAAACAAGCAAAAAGGGTTCTTGTAGGAAAAGAGATGTCTCTCTAAAGATGCTCCAACAAGAATTATTAAAATGGGTGGGGTCCTTCAATAGTTACAGTGGGAAATGTTATGAACCAATGAAATCTTTTTTTTTGAGGTCACATGGGATCCGCGCACTCTGCGCTCACGAAGCACGCACCCGACGCGACATTGCAAAAATATATTTAAAAATAATATAAGTTTATTATAAGTATAAATATATTATTTTTATGAATATCTTAGATAATCTCTTGCCCTAATATGTATATTAAAGACACATACATATAATTTTAGAAAGAACATAAACATTTTTGGCGGGAGTCGTGCACCGAGCGCGCCCCAGCACGTATATGACATCACGTATTGGTGTGTCAATGGTTTTAAATATGGTAGTCTGTATTTTACAGTGAGTGATGATGTGGTGTATCAGATTGTCACGTGGATGATGTCATCAGTGATGTCACTGACCATGTCATGAAAGATGTGACATCATCAGCAGAGCATTGCGGGTGAGCAAGTTATCATTACCAGAACTAACTATAACGGAGGAATTTCTATGGTTTTGTACGAGTGAAATGTCCAGCTAACTCTAATACCCCTGAAACCTATGTTTTTTTCAGTGAATTTCTAAGGTTTTTTTAAATGCTAATTTCTAACTATAACGTCTCCGAAACCTATGTTTTTTTCAGTGAATATATATATACACACACACACATTCACTGGGGAAAAAAGGTTACAGTGACGTTATAGTTAGGCTCATATTTCACTCTTACAAAACCATTGAAATTCAGCAGTTATAGTTACCTAATCTATCTATAAATAACACCCTTGCAATACACTGCTTATCACCTCACATCTTACATCACTCATGACATTCCTCAGTGACATTACTGATGACATCTCAAAAGACATCACTGATGACATCATCCAGTGAGTAGAATTGTTTTGTAAAATAGTTAAATATATGTACTAAGGTTCTGCATAAGTATAAATTACTATTCTTTTTCTATAACTAATGTGTGATACTGTTTCTAATATATGTCATCTGAGTAGTACTGTGACTGTTGTCTATCAGTGTGGAGTGGGTGTCTGAGTGGCTGTATGGATGTCTGAGTGGCTGTATGGGTGACTGAGTGGCTGTGTGAATGGCTCTATGGGTGAGTGACTGGGTGTTCAAGTGGATGTATGGGTGAGTGGCTGTTCGACTGGGTGCATGGGTATGTGAGTGGGTGTGTAAGTGGCTGTTTTGCCCAGTAGGTATTTGTGCGAATGGCTGTGTCGATGAGTGAATGGGTACGCAAGTGGTTGTACTGATGTGTAAAGGGTATGTAAGTGGTTTTGCAGGTGAGATAATGGATGTGTGAATGGCTGCTGTAAAGATAAGTGGTTGTGTGAATGGCTGTGTGAATGGGTATGCGAGTGCTTTATGGGCATGTGAGTGAGTGTGTGAGTGGCTCTGTGGGTATGTGAGTGGTTTTGTGGGTGAACAAAGCAAACAAGGAGATGATGGATGGAGCGCTGAAGCTATTCACACACTCACCCTCAGTCACAGATCTTGGTTTAATCCATCATCGTTCTTTAGCTCACTTCGCCACCTCAGTTCAGACCCAGCTATATGCTAATCAGTCTTGACACTGTGCCTCATGGGTACACATCAGCCTGAACTGCCAAGCCAGGTCTTCCCTGAACCGGAAACAAGCATCCTGGGACCGGTTTCGGGCTAACACCCCTCATCAGCCAGGCTAGATTGAATCCAGTGGCATAGTGAGCAAGGGACCCACGTCTGGGCATACCCTGCCAACTTAGGGCGAATAATGCCCTAAGTTGGCAGGCAAAGTTTTGTGGGTGTGTCAGTAGCTGTATGGGTCTGTGAATGGCTATATGGGTGAGCAAGTGGTTAGGGGCGTGGCTAGGTGCCGATATGAGAGGGAGCGGACTCCAAAGCTCCGTCCACTGTGGTTCCCCAATGACATTCATCCTGAGCACTAAGCGCAGTCCGTACCTTTCTCTGGGCTGAGGAACGTCCAGGGGTTATGTTGGACTGACGGACGCAGCTTTTGATACCTCTACGGTGCTGAAATTGCCGTTTCATCTCCTGAGTTGGAGCTGCACAAAGAGAACCAAGATGGCGACGGAGGTCTGATGGGGTGGTTCCTGACATCGGAGGAGTCAAGCTGAACGCTGTAGCTGGACAGTAGGGGAGCCCTAGGCGGTAAAGGGTGCAAAGCAT
Source organism: Lissotriton helveticus (assembly GCF_964261635.1). Classification (NCBI taxonomy): domain Eukaryota; kingdom Metazoa; phylum Chordata; class Amphibia; order Caudata; family Salamandridae; genus Lissotriton; species Lissotriton helveticus. The sequence continues at coordinate 1,372,088,521 of NC_136059.1, forward strand.
GGCCGCTTGACGGAGGACTGCCAGAGCTGAGACCCAGAAGACAGGTCAGAGCAGCGGGGGCTCCAAATTCTGCAGGATCTGCTACACCGAAGCGAGATGGCAGCCATGGGTTGCGGGGACGGGCCATGGAAGAGGCGAGCTGAAGGCCATAGTAGAGGAGGCAGCGAGTCTCGTACAGTGGAGAGGCTGGCGTGTGGCACATAGTCAGAACACCTGGAACCGAGGCTCACGATTCAGGTCAGAGTGACGTGAGGTGGGGCGCCCTCTCCGGTGCAGCTACAGAGGGAGCTCCACTGGAAGGGATCTGCGAGCCAGCTGCGGGTGCTGGGAGGAGGCCCCAGGCCTGCTGTGCTACATTCGGACAGCCCATGGAAGGTGGGAGCCCTCTGGCATAATCCATGCACTGAATGGGAAGGACTCTCCCACCAAAGCAAACGGCCGCAATATAGTGGCCTACAAGGGCGCATTAGACGACCTGATCAGCCTGCATCGGAGTACTATCAGGGCCTCTCCCTGATTTAAGGTACTAGAGAAGTAGCATTCCCACTTTCCCAGAAAGAGCGGGGTAGTGAGCCACAACGACAGGAGGGGGCAAATAAGCACAGACCTGGAGTATGCCTGGTTAAGAAGGCCATCGGTCTGGGGAGGAGCGCACCTGGGAAGCTATGTGGTCACAACTTGAGGGTGCTGAGAGACTATAGCGGTGAAGGACAACAAGGCCCTGTGGAAAATTGCCCGGGGGCCCGCCTATGTGTGCAGGCTCAGGGAGGACTGCCTTCGCTTGAGGGTGCTCAGAGTGTGGGGAGTGATTGAGGCTAGTGCCGGATCCCCAGATCCATCCTCAACCATCTGCGCCACCGGTAAATAACGACCATTAACAGCACCAAACAGTGGTAGACCATTGGTGGGTGCACGCAGAACTTTGGAAATGGGGAAAGTGACCAAGAAGAAGGGTTATGCTGTACTCAGCGTGGAGACTACAGGTCATCAAACTGATGATGATGACGAGATAACCGAGAGATACTGCTCCTGAGGGGCCCACCCTAGCGGACATCATGCAGGCCATCACTTCCTCAAGGGAAGTTCTGGAGACGAAGATAGACTCGATTGGGATGGAACTTAACTTGCTGAAGGATGACAACTACAAGCTTAAGGAGAGAGTTGGGCTCACCGAAAAACACACTCACTGATATCCCGAAGCTTGAAGAGTGTGGATGCCAAGGTCAAGATACTGGAAGTGAGGGCAGAGGACAGTGAGGGTATGTCCTGTAGAAACAATCTACGTATTATAAGGGTTCTGGAACGGGTGGAGGGCGCTGATGTGATATGATTTCTGGAGGACTGGCTTAATGCAGAATTGGCCCAAGAAGGCCTTCCCCCCTTTAATGATCTTGAAATAGCTCTCAGAGTCCCGGCCAGACAGCCCAAGCCTAGAGCTCCCCTCGTCCACTTGTGGTACGACTCCTTCCTTTTCAGGGATCGTGACCATCTTCTGCAACAAGCCCGACAAAAACAGGACCTGCAGATTGGAAATAACAGGGTGATGATATTCCCAGACTTTACCAGGGAAGCGCAACGCCAACAAGCTTCATCCCTCAAGCGAAAAATGCGATAACTACAGATCCCATATGCAATGCTGTTTCCAGCAAGCCTCCAGGTGGTCGACAAATCAGGGACACCCTTTTTCACTACCCCACAATAGACATGGGAGTGGCTAGAGGCCTAGCAGAATCAAAAGGCTCGCACTCCATCCCCGGATTTAACTCAGCAGAATCTGACCACCAGGCATCATTCCTCTAGAGCTCCTTCTCGTAAAGAACGTCGAATGGAGCGGCAAAAAGCACAGCAGGTGATTGCGGAACTTAGCCGTGGGGGTACCAGCCCTGATTGAGCAAAAGTGGTCCTGACATAGACAGATCTGAAAGCTCGCTACCAGGTAGCGCAAAATAGGACTCTGAGGCTGATCTCCCAGACGTCACTCCTTAACAGCTGATGATATAGCCTGAAACTGAAGCTCCATGAAGTCTTTCAGAGGGTTCCAATGTAGCTGTGTGCATCCTATGTAGGAGTTCAGGCATAATAGCAGTCGAATGAAGATGTGCAGGATATTAATCTTAAACTGTCGACAGTTAGAGCATATGACGCAGTTCCGAGTATAACATCGATTAATGCAAATTTAACCTATCTATCGTTTGTTGCAAATCTTCAGCATAGATATATTTTAATGAGATTTCGCCTAAATTATATACCCTGTTAGGCTTTCCTTCTAAAACCTTTTATGCTCCCCGAACTGCCAGCTTGTCCTTGTGACAAGCGATCTGTTCAGAATGATCTTCATTATTTGTTCTTTTGTAAATTCTATGGCGAAGAAAGGAAAAGATTTATTGTCCCCCTTATGCGCAAAATGAATTTTAAACAGTGTTGTGTGGCCTTATATTATCTCCAGTTATTGTCTGACTCCTTTACGTGTTTTTATTTGACCTCATTCTTTTTATCTGTCTTTAGAAAAAAAAGAATACAATGTCTTAATGATACTTAAACTGTACATTGAGCTATTGAATTGTGCAATAATTGTGTACATTTATGAATTACTATCTTTTTTTAAACCTATGAATAATTTTTAATCTAATTGTATTCTTTTAGTAAACCTGTCTTAGCCTCATCGCTGCGGCGCGAATTCCGCCGCAGTACTGAACAATCGGGCGTGGCCATGACGGCTCCAAGCCGTCATCAGAACACGCCCACCGTGACTCATGACGGCCGGGAGCCATCATGAGCATGGAAGAGGTTAATACATGTAATTTTTTATTTTATTTTAAAAACAGTTGACATTGATGTATTGGTAGAATACTTTTTATGCCATCATTGTGTTGGCGAAATAACGTTATTTCTGACTGAATGAAGAAGATGATATGACCATTGGGTCCGACAGCTGTATCAAGATGTTGGGGGTATGGCCTGGAGGAGTTTTGGGTCCGATAGGGTAAGCTTCACACCCCACCACTATCAGAGACTTGCTGCTCATATGTTTAAGTTTGAATGGGAACTAGTTTTGTTGTACCTGTCCTGGGGAGGGGGCGGGGGAGTTGGGGGGTTCTTATAGTTCATGGGTTTTTGTTCTGGGCCAGGCATGTCTCTTTATGGAAAGCTGCTAGAGGTGTGTCACGTCCATCACAATGGTATCCTCACTAGGCTTTAAATGCTTATCTTGGAATGTCAGGGGGATGCACACTATGCTACGACGGCATAGAATTCATGAGTACTTGGGTCAGGAGAGGGGTGCAGATAGCCCTATTATAGGAGACCCACTTATCGGAGTAGGAAGGTTCTGCACTACAGCACAGGTGGAGGGGGAAGAACTTTTATACTACTTATTCAGCCTTCGCCAGGGGGAACCTGGTCTGGGTGAGGGCGGGAGTCCCTTTTCAGTGCACCAGGCAAATAATTGACCCAGAGGGATGATTTGTAGTGGTTTCAGGGCGCTCAGACGGAAGGGACATATAGATTGGGAGTTTATAAGCCCCTAATATAGAACAACCTGAATTTCTGGCACGGCTTTCGTGGACATTGGCCTCAGTACTGACAGGATCGGTACTGTTAGGGGGCGACTTTCATTGTGTAACTGACGTTAGATTGGACCACTCTCACCCGCCGCTCCCTGGTGCACCCAAACATAGAATTGCAGAATACCGACATAATTGGTAGCAGAGATGAAGGTTAATTGACACCTGGAAGTCCCAACATCCCGGGGAAAGGGATTGTCCCTTCTTTTTGGCCCAGCACAAACTTCATATTCACCTGGACGCTATTTTGTGTTCTCCGGATGTACACAGAGGGTTTAGGATGAGTGAGTACTTGACCAGAATGCTCTCTGGTCATAATCCGCTGCTGGTGACCCAGGATGGGATCCGTGATTGACCTAAAATACCCGTTGGGCGCCTAAGGCCGGAGGCACTGGAAGACCAGGTATTTAGGTCCATAGTGGGTTCCGCTATTGCTGATTATTTTTTAGACAATGCTAATACGGCGACAAGTCTGCTCATAGAATGGGACGCTTTTAAGACTGTTATTAGGCGCCGCTGCATTTGGGAAGTGGTGGGGACACGGTAGAATGCACAAAGTTCGGAACAGCAACTCTGTGAAGTGGAGAGAGACAGGCCAGAGAGGGTGGATAAGCAAACAGACCTCCTTGAGGCTAGAGAAGCAATGGCAACACAAGTAGAACGGCTACAGTGTTTTGACTACAACACATATACAGCCCGGGCCCACGCTGAGAGAGATAAATCCGGGGCACTGTTAGCTTGGTTGGCTAACCCAGCGCATAGGGGGACTGCGACACCGGAGCTTTGAGGGCGGGATGACGAGATCTATTATAGGCAACAAGATATTAACGCCCTGTTTCTGGAATACTATACTGACTTATATCAGAGTAGACTGGCTCAAGGTGAAGAGGAGATAGCTGGGTTCATGGGGGATGTGGAGCTTTCAAGCTTAGATGCAGAGGCGGCGGAGGATCTGGGTAGAGACGTAGAGATTGGGGAGGTGAGAGGGGCCATTAAACATATGGCCAGAAATTAGACACCGGAGACAGATGAGTTGCAGATACAATTTTATTCAACGTATGTAGATGTTTTGGCTCCCAAACTAATGGCGCTCTATAATTGGGCGAAAGAAGAAGGCTGTTTGCCTGCTTCGACAAGAGAAGCAGTGATTATTCCACTCCTAAAACCCGGAAAGCCGGCTTGGGATAGGACTGCATACCACCCACTCACTGCTCAATTTAGATGATAAAATATTAAGTCGTAAACTGGCCTCTTGCCTCATCCCACATATCATGACGCAAATACATACTGACCAGGCGGGCTTTATCCCCGCCCAGAAATACGGCGATGAATGTACGTTGACTCCTACGAGTTTTGGAGGCTGACACATACCAGAAAGAGGAGGCGTCTATTTTCGCAGTTGATATCGAGAAAGCCTTCAATAGCCTCGAGTGGCAGTATCTTTTCAGAGTCATGAGGACATTTGGGCTGGGGGAGCAGTTTGTAGAATGAACGGCTCTCTTGTATAAGGACTCCACTGCTAGGGTCAGGACTGGGGTACTGATCTCAGATGCCTGTAGGGTGGGCAGAGGGACGAGGCAAGGCTGCCCATTGTCGCCCTTGCTGTTTGCACTGGCGATGGAGCCTTTGGATGCGCATGCTAGGTCAGGACGATATTACCAGGGATGAAACTCAATATATAGCACTATATGCAGACGACTTACTGATGTTCCTAGCCAACTCGGGAGAGGCTCTTCGGGGAGCCAAAGAACTCCTGAGTGTTCTGGGGAGAGTGGCGGGGCTCAGAGTGAATTGTGCTAACTCGTGTCTCTTCCCGACAAATTTGGACAGAGCAGGGCCACCGGAGACGGAGGGTGTGAAATGGGAGGATAGATGTCTGACTTACCTGGGTTCCCAAATATACTATACTCAAGGGGACCTGCTGGAGGGCAATATAGGGCGAGCATTTCGAGCCTCGAAATGCAACTTGATTTCTGGGGGACCCTCCCCCTATCTGTGGCGGGACATGTTACACTTTTAAAGTTGGTGACAGTGCCTCGACTCTTGTAATATTTTGGTTCACTGCCACTCTGGATACCGCCTAGACCGTTCACTCAGCTCAAAACAATGGTCACGGGTTTCTTATGGGGATCTGGGAGACAGAGGATGGCACTCACTACCATGATGAGGCCTAGAGCAGAGGGGTCTTTGCGGTACCAGATTTTGAGGCCTATTATCTAGCAGCGCAGCTCCAGTGGTTCATGAAATGGATGGTGGGGTGTCTCCAGAACACAGACGACCATGGGGGCAGTGATCCAAGCTTTCGGCTACTATCACAAGTGTTGTTGAGACTCCCCACACGGGATCGCTCGGTCCCCTCTGACTTGAGTTCAGATTTGGTACCCCTATGCACTTGACATCCCACTGACCATATGCAAGGCTTTACCCCATGGTGGGAATTGGCATAGACTGCAGACCAGGAGAGAAGCAGGAATCTATTGTGCTTAATTGCTTCCTTACACGTGTGTGGGTTCCCATACAATGCTAATACTTACTGAGATCTGTTTGAATATGTACCTTGAAAACTCAATAAAGTCTGTTAAAAAAATGGTTGTGTGAGTGGCTGTATGAGTGTGTGTGCAGTAGTTGTATGGGTCTGTGAACAGGTATGCAAGTGGTTGTGTGAGTGGGTTTGTTTATGAGAGGTTGTATGGGGATGTGAGTGGTTCTGTGGATGATGTCATCAATGATGTCATTGAGCATGTGTCTTGCTTCGCCTTCGCAATGCACTCTAACAGAATGGCTTTCCCAGATGGCAAACGAACAGCATTCAAATGTATATAGAAATATATATTTTATCAATAATAACACACTTAGCAAATGCAACTGTTAAATACAGAAATAATAATATTAATAAACAAGCAGTAAATAATACTGGACGTCCTGCAAAAAATCATAAAGATATATAAACTAAGTAAAAACCAAAGCGGAAGGTGCACTCAAATAAAAGTCAATTGAGCGAGCAAAGATAATCAGAAAACGCTCTGGAAAGTACTATTAAAGGACTGCGTACACTCAATTGTAAGCTTCCCACTTGCTGTTATCTTTGGATTTGGTGACCTAATATAGGTGCTGCATTTCTGGCCCATGCCTGGAACTGGTTGTATTTGGACCTTTGATGCCATTGTCTAATTTATAATAAGCCCTGGTGGTATTTATTATATACTACCACCCCGATGCGAGCTTACAGTTGAGTGTACGCAGTCCTTTAATAGTACTTTCCATTTACAGAGCGTTTTCTGATTATCTTTGCTCGCTCTTCGGGCTCGTATGAAGCTATATGACAGGCAAATACTTCGAGGAAATTAAGACTCGATTCTTAAAAATCCCTCAAGAATCTCCTCTTACGTCTTAAATTGGCATTCCTGCCACCTTAGTTGTCGCAATTTCTATTGATGCCCTGACGAAGTTCCCACGGCACGTAGGGAGCGAAACGCGTTGGCTGTGCCTGTGCTCAATGAAAACACTTTTTCGAATTGAATAAAGAAGGAATAATCATCAAAACATCCTTTGCTCAATTGTCTTTTATTTGAGTGCACCTTCCGCTTTGGTTTTTGCACATTGTTGGAATTTTACACCCTTAAAACAGCGGGTGTTGGAAGTAGTTGCACCGCCTAATATTGAGAGCGTCTGGAACCATTGTGCTTGACCTGGGTCTGCTGTTTTGTGTGCTTTTGGGATTTACATATAAACTAAGTACATCAAATGATTAATTTGGACGTGCGTTCTGACTCACTCACACATCACAAAGAAACACCTCAAATGACCATAGCCACTGGAAACTGAATATGCACGCACAAACAGCCATGCATCACAATGGCACTAGTCATCTGATTGTTCACTCGACGTCCTTGCCAACTCAAGCTGGAGGAGCCCATTGACAACCAGGCATGGACTCACGATCAGAACTCAAATCCAGATTCTTCTTGTGAAGGCACGTCTACCCCACAAGTGAGCTCCTAAGCTGCCTGCCTTTTATACCTTTTACTCAACCTAAGGCAAAGATTCTAGAAACCTCGCCCCCTTTCTTCTGTTACAAAAAACTGAGCTGAGTGTACTGGTCTGTGTCAAGGTCAGGACAGAAGCTGGCCAGGCCCCTGTAGTTTGACTCCGAGACAGAGCTGTACATTCCACACATTTCTCTGGCAATAACAATCTCTGCTCTGAAAGGCACCTAACACACTTCCCACACATTATCTCAGCGAAGCTTATGAAAGTGGGAAGTTGGCCTAACGACTAGGGCGGTCAACCTTGAATTTGGGTAACTGGGTTCGAGCCTGGGCAATGACGCTGAACATCCTGTGATTCTGGGCAAATCACTTAATCTCCTGTGCCTAACAAAAATGAATATGTCCTCATGTAGCGCAATTGGTGCTATGTAAAGCGCTCTGATACTCGATTCGGGACTAGTTCGCGCTATATTAAAAAAAAAAAAAAGCCTCCATCCAGCAGAAAACAAAACAACCTTGAAAAATCCGGGCACCTGCCTGTGCGCGCAGAACAAGACAGAGTCCGGAATCAAGATGAGAAAATGGCATATCAAAGCCAATAGTAAGAACTTCATAATACTTCCCAATGTACAACACAATGCACATTTGTGCACCACTGCCTATAGCATCACATACTTCATCTCTCAATGTACAACACAATGCACATTTGAGCACCACTGCTCATAACACTGCACTTCAAGACCAAAAAGTACATTCCACCTCTCTCTCTCTCTCTCTCTCTCATGCTTTCAAATGCACATCCCACACACTCTGTTCTTGGCAAGCTGTTCTACTCTGTGACAGCTCCCACTTTAAGACTGCAAGATTAAATCTTCAAGGGAACAAGGAATATGCAGGATGTCGTACATTCAGGCTAGGGTAAAGTAAAATACCGAAAGTCAATTAAAATGATGGTAGTCAAAGGTCATCACGTTGTGTCAAACCATAAGAGTGCCTCTAGCACTACACCATGTCATGAGTGATGTAATATGTAAGGTCATAAGCAGTGCATTGCGGGGCGCAAATTATAGTAAGCTTAGGTAACTATTAATATTGAATTTCAATAGGTTTGTATGAGTGAAATCAGAGCCTAACTATAATGTCCCAGTATCTTTGTTTTTTTCAATGAATTTCTACATTTTCAAAAATTCTAATTTGTAACTATGGCGTCCCTGTAGCATTCATTCTTTTCAGTGAATTTCATTTTTCTTTTCACAACACATTTTATTGTCAACAGCCGTAACAGTTCTGGTGCAACAAGGTTTCTCAGTATTTCAATATATACAATAGCAATATTGATGTAGACATTTGCAATAACAGTAGAATACAGTTTAGAATCTAATATTGCCAAAAACATTACCCCAATAGTAAACAATAGTGCCATACACCAAATACGGAGTCTAATGTATGCAATTCTCGACCACTCACGTCTAATAACTGTATAGTTACAATCATGCTTGCTCTCATTATCCATCGTTTAACAGTTCTTAATTTATTGACATCGTTGGAATGGGTTCTAGATAAAATCCTCGATACTCCGTCCACTCAAATGAAAATATTTTTTATTTCCAAACTGTAACCTTTGAGAGGGGGTGTATGAGTGGCTGTATAGATAGGTGTGTGGGTGTGTGAGTAGCTGTATGGGTCTCTGAGTGGGTGTGTGAGTGGCTGTATCGGTCTGTGTGTGGGTGTGTGAGCGACTGTATGGGTGTATACATAGCTATGTAAGTGGGTGTAGGAGTGCCGGTGTGGGTCTGTTAGTGGGTGCATGAGAGGGTCTGTGAGTCAGTGTATGAGTCTGACTGAGTCTGTGAGTGGGTGCATGAGTGTCTTTGAAGGTCTGTGAGTGGGTGTGGGAGTGTTTGAGTGGGTGTGAGAGTAGTTGTGTGGGTCTGTAAGTAGGTGACTGAATGTCTGAGTGGGTCAGTTATTTGGATGCATGAGTCTCTGATAGGATTTGTGAATGGGAATATGAGTGTCTGAGTGGTTCTATGAGAGCATGTGTGTGTTTCTGAGTGGATCTGTGAGTGGTTGTGTGTGTATTTGAATGAGTCTGAGTGGGTATGTGAGTCTCTAAGTCGATCTGCGAATAGGTACATTAGTGTGTGGGTCTGTGAGTGTGTGTGTGTCTCTCTCAGTGGGTCTGTGTGGGTGAAAGAGTGCTTGAATGGGTTTGAAAGTGGGTGCATGAGTGTCTGAGTGTGTCTGTCAGTGGGTGGGTTCGTTTCTCAGTACGTCTGAGGGGGTGCGTGAGTGTATGAGTGGGTCTGTTAGAGGGTACACAGTAAAAAAATATAGGGGGGCACAAAGAAGCAGGCATTTGTGTCAGCTCCGCGGTGATAGTCCTCCAGTCCAGCTTGCCTGCAGTCCGCTACCCTCAGCTACCTTCGATTTTGTGCTAACTTCAATTTGTACTTGTTTTTCCCCATCCTCTTCACGCTCCTGCCCTCTATGTTGCCTCTTTCTATCCATTATTTTGCCTCTTTCTGCTTGCTCCTGACCTTTATTTTGTCTCTTTCTAACCTTTATTCTGCCTCTTGTTACTAGTTTCTGCCCTTCATTCTGCCTCTTTCTGCTCATTTCTCACCTTTATCCTGCATCTTTCTGCTTGTTTCTTGTCTTTATCTTGCCTTTTTCTGCTGGTTGCTGACCTTAAGTCTGCCTATTTCTGCTCATTTCTGACCTTTATTCTGCCTCTTTTTGCTCGTTTGACAGCTCCCGATTGGTGGAAGCGGAATGTTTGCTTTTGCTTGCCGAGAGATGTCAGTCCCCCCAAGCAAAAGCAAGCAGTTATGTTCCAGGGGTGGGCACCCTGGGACATAGCAAGAGCCTGCCATAGGGGGTGGTTGTCCCCAGGGCCATTATGGCTCCAGGAGGGGGGGCACATGGCTCCCTTCTTTGATCTGCACCCCGGGCTGGCCCGGAGAGGTAGTGGTCACTTGGGTGTATATAGTTCGGGAGATGGGCCACACAACCACCCACTTTAAATTGTTATTTTGGCCTAGGAGGAGGTGGTGGTCACCAGTGTGCGGGGATCCGTGCTGTCCGCTCAATATTGTTGAAGTAGCCCCGGTGAGGTGATGTCCCCAGGACTCAAAGAAAATGCACCTGGAGCCCTTTTCAAAACAAGCACAGGAGCCCGCGCTTGGCTTTCTAAAAATTATTATTATTTTTGCCATGAATTGGCGAACTGTGTAGCAATTTACTTTTTAAATGCTTTTTTTCCGCCTGGTGGGTTCCTTCTGGGACCCCATTACCAAGTTTAGGGGGATCAGGGTATTAATACCCTGCCCCCTTTACCCAAGATAGCTGCCAACACTTAAAGTGTTGCTAAACCATTCAGAGCCTGCAGTTTCCTGCACAAGCTCATTTTTATTTGCAAATTAGCTGAGATATCAGATTAACAAATTTTGGATTTCCTTAAATTCTTCACCAACTATAGAGCAGATTTACACTGGTATGTGAAAGCGTGATCTGCGTAACCAAATCTATCTTTCTGCCAAATTCGATGCAATTCCGTCCAGCGGTTCGGGCTGCATTAGTGTTCAAAGCTCCTAGGGAAATTAACATAGGAATCACACTTTTTTTTACTCCCCCCCTCCTTTTTCTCGGCCCCTGCCTGAAGGATCACCCTGAAACTTTTTAGGAAAAATTTGTGAAGAGTCTGAAAACTACTTTAAAGATATAGGCAAGTCAACTCAACTCAAATCAAGCTTTATTTGGATAAAAAGTGCAACCATAAAAGCATTCTAATAATAGAGCGTCTTCAAATTTCATCGAAGTATGTCCGTTAAAACACATTTAGTTAAACTTCTGCACTACAATGAATCAACAAAAAAAAACTTAATACCATAAAAGCATAAGAACAATCACAGGGAATAGTTTGTACATAAAGTGCCACGTGCATAATACACAGTACTGTAACAAAGCTACGACCCCAGTCAATGTTAATCAGTATTTATCCTATCTTGTTCGTAGACAAGGGCCTCGAGATGTGAATTGTTTTTTCTTATTCTAATTGCCATTTAAATATAGGCCACCGGGGAGGAGCTACGACAGCAAACGAGATGGCCGCTTAGTGTCCCGGCTCCGCTGACCTCCGTCTTTTGCTCGCAGATCCTGTCGTCTATCCTGATTTTCCGCCACATGTCCGTGTCTATGAACTGATCTGCAGTCCGATGAAGCAATCCCGAGACTTTTCCGCATGGTGGAGTGGAGTAAGGTCGAGGTTTGACTTTAGGCCTAACCCAGTCTGGAAGCCGGGTTCTTGAGTGCTGGTCCTGCCAGGGTCCCAGTTGAACAACAGCGGACTGGTGAGGGCGGCAGGGTCCGGTCCGTGTAACTTTCAACATGTTTTGACCTGCTTTGCTGCCGATCTGCTGTCTGGTCTCGTATTGAAGGTGAGGAGACGTGTGACGCCCGGGCAGTGTTGCGGGGGTCTCTGACCCGGAAGCCTGGTGTTCGCCTCGCCGGCGCCTTTGGGTTGGGGGCTTGGCGCGCACGGCCGCCTGTTGACGATCTGTCCCTCACGGCTCATCCCTGCTCCACCTAATCTTCCCCCGGGGTGAGTGGGCTCTCCAAAGGGGTCACTATGCCTGATGTCGTGCGAGAACCGGCGGAGCGGGCTGATTGTGGCCCGTCACTGCGGTCTGTGCTGGCAGCCCTCGATGCACTTCGGGTGACTGTGGAGGCCCGGGTCTGTAAAATGATGTCAGCAGCAGACGGAATTAGACAATCGGGACCGGACCCTGATACATCGCACAGGACTCGACGGCCAGCTCTACTCCCGATAGACACCCCGGCGGTACATTCAGACCCTGTGCATGGAGCTGTGCCTGCCCCTACAGAAGTGGAACTGATCGAATGTGCTGTGATCTGTGTATCGACTGTATTGTTGGAATTCTCGGTTTCACTACCAGTGGAACATTTTCCTGCTGTTCCCATTCTGGTACTTTTTGGTCGAGACTGTGAACTGCGTTGGATTGTGTCGCACCCCCTTCCCAGCTGGTTCATCAAGTTGGCAAAGGAAACAGTGTCGGGCCGTGGAGTCGGGGAGGGGTATCGTCAGAACCGGCCATGTACTTTGGGGTTTGCCATCTCTTCTCCATCCAGCAGACTATATTTCGGCAAACTCTGTGTATATTTTGACAATTTGTGGATGGAGTTCTACTCACCAAAGGGAGTCAACATGTTTGATCGACTGGGTCTGGGCTGAGACTGTTGTTTTGGGTTTACTTTTGTGGTCCAATCGGTAACGGGATTTGCTTTATTAGGTTAACGGACACCGGGCGGGGTATATAGTTTCCTCCAGAGTAATCTTCTATTGTGTTTTGCTCGATTGCGTCTGCTTTGTGGGGGAATTTTTGTTAGGGCGGAGGGGCGAGCGACTGGGACCGTGTATGACATTGCCCTCCTCCATCTCTACTAGTTACTCTTTATATGTCTTCGTTCTCTCTATTTTTCGGGTCTCAGTTCTTTGGGGCGACAGGCACGCTGCTAGGGGGGGTAGGCCGTAGTCTTCTGCAGGGGTGCAGGGTGGGGGGTTGGGGGTGAGGATTTTTTGTTTTGCCTTTCTTTGTTTCTATGGCCTTTTTTCTTTCGTTTCCTTTCTTTCACCTTTTCTTTGTTTCTTCATTTTTTGTGTCAGCATAGCGGGTCCACTTTTGTGCCTATTATCGATCTTTCCTCATCTGTGCCTATACTCCAACAGTATTATCGGTATCAATGGGCGGGCGCCTAACTGGTGCGAACTGTGATTGTATGCTTGTTTATCCTGGATCATATGTTTTAGCGCCATTGTTCTAACTGCGATCGTTCTCACTGTGGATGTTCTACTATTTTGCCCGCCCTTTGTGTGACTCTGAGTTATTGTATGGCACCTGATCCTTTCATTTTTTCTATTATAAAATGGAGCCTTTTGAATCCTGTAATTTAGTTGGTACGCTCAATAACAAGTTTTAACTGAATCTGTGGTACCCCCGATTCACGGGCGGCCGAGTCGTATCGTAACTGACTTGCTGTGATGGAAACTGATTAGCGGCCGGCCCTGGGGGTTGTAGGCCCATACCTGTAATCGTTTGAAGTAACAATAAAGGTTTTCCAAAAAGAAATAAAAAAATATATATATATAGACCGCCACCGCATTGCAAGCTCTTTCATTATTTAAATTTCAAATAAAATCAAAGGCAATTTTATAGGTAAACAATTGTTCCTTTAAAAATAATGGATATAAAAAACTCTTCTTATTATTTCTATAAAAATCACAAAATAAAATGAAGTGTAAAGTTGTCGGTTCTGATTTTCCATCTCAAGGGCACTTGGGAGATTTTGTTTCCATTTGCCCATTTCTGGGAAAGGTATTAAAAAATGGGCAATCCCCATTCTTACTCTTGTAAGGTAAAATCTATGTTTTATATTGGAGACAGGGATTAAGTAACATTGTATCCCTGGACCAATAGGCATATCACAGTATGCCTTGGTCAAGGGCTTCAAGTTAGCCTCATCTTCCCTCAACTATTCCCTTGATTGTATAAGGTATTTTTTAGATCCTTTTTATTATAATTAAGTATTTGCAAGGGGTCGTTAAAATAAATATTCTCTGCGCATTCTTTTAAAAGATTATTAATATATGCCAGCCAGGGAATTTCATTACCATCCTCAAGGGCAAGGCAATCCTTAATAATTTCCTGGGTGAATTTTGTACCCTCTTTGCTCCGTATCCCATACCAGACAGTAAGACCTGCTACACTAATAAAATCTTTAATATAAGGTGCAGCCAGCTCTTTATGCATGCTATATATAGGAGTAGAATTGGGGACCGCTAACAGTCTTCTTAAAAAATTATTTTCTTGAGTCTGAAGAATGGCATGATGGCCGCTCCCCAAGGTGCCGCCCCATTGCAAGGTTCAGAAAGGCACTTGCTTTTATACAGGGGAAAAATTTCCGAATAAATTTTAATTTACAGTAGTCAATGTGGGATTCCCAGTGTCCATTTGCTGTGAATAACAATCCTAAGTATAAAAATTAACGTGTTGCTGCAATAGGAACACTGTTTACATGGTGGGCCCTAATATTTGCTTTTCCTTTGCCACACACCATCGTAAATGTATTTTTCAATTTGAGTACCAGGTCCCTTTCATGAATATATTCTGCATATTTCTCAATTAGATACTGTAGTAAATGGAGCCCATTAGCAGTTCTAGATAAAAGAACTGCATCGTCTGCATAAAGCAAAGTGGGGAGAGCACGTTTACCGACTCTCGGGGTATCAGCATTTAATTTTTGAAAACTTTCATCTATTCCATTTATATATAGGGATAACAGGAGTGGAGCAAGAACACAACCCTGCCTTATACCCGTGTTACTCTGATATTGGCAGTGCACTCTCCTTTTGTCCCATATTTTACTCTTGTGTTCAACCATATATATATTTGTGACCGATATACAATAATGTCGTTCGGTGCACCCATTAGAACCAGAGTTTGCCATAGTTTTGCATGATGTACTAGGTCGAAGGCCCTAGTGAGGTCAATAAAACAAAGATGTAAATGGCCCCTTTTTGCAATTGTGTATTTACTAATTATTAAATGCAGGTTAATAAACTGTTCAATTGTCCCTATCTCTCTTCTGAATCCACACTGTGAATCTGTGAGGATTAAATTTTCAGCTGCCCATATTTCCAATCTCTCTAGAAGGTTTCAACCCATTACTTTAGATGTTGTGTCAGGAAGGCGAATAGGGCGGTATCATTTAGCATCCCTTCTGTCGCCTTTCTTAAAAATTGAGATTATAATACTTGCCGTCCATGTTCTCGTCACAAGGCCACCAGCAACAGCTTTAAACACCTTTTGAAAAATTGGGGCCCAGAGATCAATATCCGATTAAAAAAGTTCTACTGGGACCCCGTCGGGACCTGGTGCCTTCCCATTCGCATATCTGTCTAGAGCTAATATAACTTCATCCAGAGTGTTAGGGGTCAGGTTGGGAGGGTTAAATATACTAAAATATATATTGTCTAATGGTACTGAGATGTCATTAAGATCACTATTGTCTACCAGTGCGGAGGTATTATTATCTGGGTTAAAGACCTGTCCAAAGTGCTTTATCCATTCTGAGGGCTGGACCAAACTCTCGATTTTAACTGCAGAATGATCTTTAAAATAAGGATGATTAATTGTCTTCCAGAATAGGGGAGCATCCTTTGTATTAGCGGCTTGAGTTAATTTCTCCCATGCCTATTCTTGAATCTCTCTTTTCCTTCTAATAAGAGTTTGTTTATATATCACCCTCTGTTCTTTGATAAGTTCACTATCTCTGGGCCCAACCTTTAGGGCATTTCTTAAAGATTGTGTAGTAACTCGAGTACAACGTTATTGATTTAAGATAATATTTATTTGATTCCCACAGGAGCAACCGGAAAGTGCGGCTGCACAGCTCACAGGGAAAGAATCATAACTGTCAAACATAACTGTCACAGGACGCCTAACGCACGCCGCAGGCAGCGCGAGGCTGGCGCTATTCTGGCATCACGCGCAGGGCACGCGATGGGCAAGATCATTACATATATCTCCTCTCCTCAACAAACAAGAGAAGAAGGACAGAAAAGAAGGGAGAGAAAGGAAGCACAAGAAGCAAGAGACAGAAAAAGGAGAAAAGAGAAGAACAGAAAACAGGAAAGAGAGAGAGACAGAGAGAATGGAAGGGAAAGATTAACGCCTGTATCTGGCCGGAATGCGGACCAGTCTAGAGCTCCTCCTTGGAACAGCGGGAGGGCAGCATGAATCAAGAACTATATCGTTGCCTGGAACACCATTGGAGGAACCATCTAGGTCACCTCTTAATTTACTCTGATCATCAGTCATATCTTTGGCTTTTACAATCTTGTTCATGTTCCACCAATAGCACCCGTTGACACAAACAGCACTGCCACACACTTTGTCAACAATAACAGGTTTGCTGAACTTGGAATCGCCTTTTTTTACAAAGCCTTGTTTCTTTATTTTAATATCACCTACAGTAAAGTCCCTGCTGACAACTCTCTTCCTTCCATCAAAGTATTCTTTTTGTTTGTTTTGAGTTTCCCCAACCTTAAGTCTAACTCTTTCATCCAGGTCTTGGGGGGTACTGTTGGACCTGAAACATTTGGACATCCATGCAGGTCTATATTCCGTGCAAGGTTTTCTTCCTCTCAAGAGTTCAAAAGGAGAAATGCCTGTAGAAGAGTGGGGAGTTGTTCTATAGAACCATAACATGGTCCTTACAGTGGGCGAAATCATCCTGTTGTGTTTGATGGCCCACTTTACACAATCTCCCACTACCCTATTAAGCCTTTCGACCAACCCATTGGTTTGGGGATGGTACAGGTAACTTCTAAGATGGGTGACCGAAGATTCTTTAAGGAATTCTTCAACTTCTGCAGAAACAAACTGCACCCCATTGTCAGTTATGATGTATTTGGGGAAGCCCTCTCTCATGAAAATTTCTTTCAATAAGTCTAGAATCTCTTGGGAGTCAGCTCTGGGTCCGAACCTTACTTCTGGCCATTTCGTGTAGTAGTCCATCATCACTATAGCAAATTTGCACTGATGTGGCAAAGAGTGGAATGGTCCTAGTACATCAACACCCAGTTTTTCCCAAGGGGCCCCAGGAAGAGGTATGGGGGTGAGAGGGGGAACAGATGTGCGGAGACACTTGTCACTAGTGGCGCAAATGGGGCACTCTAATACAAGGGCTTCAATGTCCCTATCCATTTGTGTACATCATCAATAGGAGAGGTAGGGAGTACTTTGGGACACTCTTATTCCCCGGTTACATTAAATAAGCAAAAAAAGAGGTGTCCTATGGTTTCAATGAAAACAAGAGGGAGCACCACAGGAAAATTGAAAAAACGGTCACATTAAGGACGTTTTTTAGGAAGGCCCTCACTCACCACCTGGTGATGACATGCTTCATCATTGGGCCCCACTGAAGAGGCCGAATGCCTCTTCAGTGTGCTTCGACGCCAGATCTACTGCGGAGCAGGATATGTGAGTATAAGGCGTGCAGTGAAAAATAAACTAAATAGTGGTGAGGGGATTAAAAAATGTCTTTAGTGTATCAGTAAATGATTTATTAAGCGATCACTTAGGACATATTATTAAAATTAAGTGTAGGAAGGTAGTCCACAAATTAATTGTGTGGTTATTTCCTTAGTCAGTCAACATGTTTCTGCCTCTGAAACGGTGTAGATTTACCAGGCATTCGTCAGGACTCGATATAGGTGTACTAAACCCTGGCGGTATGAGCACGCTAAAGCCCACCCTTACTTCGGGACGTGTACGTGTGAAAAAAATTATAAAAGTGAAAAAGTGCAAAAAATAGGAAGAGAAAATGTCTTCCTATTAACTCCTGGTTTAAGAGGCTTCCTTCATTAGGGTTTCTGCACCTAGAAGGAAAGAAAAGACAAAGACACACACAAAGGACAAGACTAACAGTTATAGGTTGTGCATCTAAAGTGCTCCAATCAATGTGAGGAGACAGTGTGTGGCGCTTGTAACACTATGTTAATCACCACCTCTGACCCTGGGTTGATAAGCACTAGTCACTGGGAAGTGCAAAGTGCTAAACGTGAAAAATTAGTGATAATGGGTAAAAGTATTAAAAAGGGAAGAGCCTCTTCCCGCGGGCGATCAATATGCCAGGGTTTAGTACACCTATATCGAGTCCTGACGAATGCCTGGTAAATCTACACCGTTTCAGAGGCAGAAACATGTTGACTGACTAAGGAAATAACCACACAATTAATTTGTGGACTACCTTCCTACACTTAATTTTAATATGTCCTAAGTGATCGCTTAATAAATCATTTACTGATACACTAAAGACATTTTTTAATCCCCTCACCACTATTTAGTTTATTTTTCACTGCACGCCTTATACTCACATATCCTGCTCCGCAGTAGATCTGGCATCAAAGCACACTGAAGAGGCATTCGGCCTCTTCAGTGGGGCCCAATGATGAAGCATGTCATCACCAGGTGGTGAGTGAGGGCCTTCCTAAAAAAAGTCCTAAATGTGACAGTTTTTTCAATTTTCCTGTGGTGCTCCCTCTTGTATTCATTGAAACTATATGACACCTCTTTTTTTGCTTATTTAATATAACCGGGAAATAAGAGGGTCCCAAAGTACTCCCTACCTTTCCTATTGATGATATATACTTAGCAGCGCAGAGCTGTGAGAGCTGTTCTTACTGAGTTTGACTTGATCTACTCTTTTATTTTTACTTTTATTCCTTGTGTCTCCTCCCTTCGTGGTCACCATGTCCAACCTGGGATTAACATACTCTGAGTCAGAGATATCAGACATTCTATCTGACTCCAGTCTTTTTGCTGACCCAGTCATTTCACAAGTAATAGCCCACACATCTGAGTGGGAGAAACTCACAGAATTGAAACGAGATAGAATACGCACCATACTCCATGGAACAATTCTAAAACAATACCTGCTTAAAAACATCGCTCCAAAAGGGCTCCTCGTCACCAATGCCCCGCGGATCTTTCTCAACGATGCTACGTTCCGAAAGGAATGGGCCATGATCGCATGGCATTGTACACGTGACTGGCTCGTCCTAATTATTAAAACAGCACTAAGACTCTCTGAAACAATTCTGGTGGAGATCCAAGAAACTGAATCACAATTCAAGGCGACTATCACCGGCTACAATAAAAAGCTAGATGAGATCAACAAAGAACTGACTGAATATAAGGATAGCCTCATGCAATCGAAAGTTACCAAATTTCAGAAAGATTTGAAAAAAATTGAATTTGAAAGGGTTTACCCATATTTGGCAGCCGCATTCTCTCCAACAACAAGAAACCCTAGCAACACTGACCAATCGGATGAGGATTCATCCAACAGCAGTGGGTCAAGCAACGGGTCCTTTAAACAAGGAAGGAGAAGGGGAAACAGAGGCAACCGTAACAACAGAGGAAGACCTGGTTTTTATAACCCACAACAGGGTTGGCCAGTACCCCCCCAAATGGGTGGAATGGGACACCAGTTCCCCTTCCAACCGCCCTTTCAAATGATGGGCTGGAATCCAGGTTTTATGCCACCAATTAATTTTCCAAACCAATGTCAACAGCCTTTTTTAGAGAGGGGCAGGAGAGGAAGAG
The DNA here is from genome assembly GCF_964261635.1 of Lissotriton helveticus. NCBI lineage: Eukaryota > Metazoa > Chordata > Amphibia > Caudata > Salamandridae > Lissotriton > Lissotriton helveticus. The sequence continues at coordinate 1,372,108,264 of NC_136059.1, forward strand.
GGAAGTGGAGAGGGTTCAACCAAGTGTCGTGGGAAGACAACGATGCAGTGGGCAACCACACCCGCAGCAAGACCCAACAACCAGGGACGAGCGGTCTCTGAGCTTAATCACTAAGCTTTCGGACAAAATACTGACTACAACCGAAACCAAGGTCCTTGAAAGAGGCTTAGGTTTCGTCCCTACTTCCCGCCCTGACAAATTCAAGCTCCATTGCGAGCTTGCTGCTTTCGTCAGGAAACTCAAGTTGAAGGCTTTCTTTGAAGACAAAGAAGATCCAAATGAGGCTGCTCGTAAAGGAGATACCGGACTCAGACTTGACTCTACATTCACCCCTCCTCCTCACACAGTACCGGCAGCAATCACTGCCTTTGAACAGGCCGTGTTCTTGGACCTTGAAACCTGTACTAATCCCTCCACTTTTGGTAATTTTAGCACTGCCGAGTATCATGCATTACAAAGTCTACAAAAAGACCCAAACGTAACCATAAAACCGGCGGACAAAGGCGGAGGCCTTGTATTGCAGAATACAGTGGATTATGACAAAACATGTCAGGTCCTACTTGATGATAGGAAAAACTATCTTCCTCTAACAAGAGATCCCACTGTGGAACTCAGGACAAAAATCTCCACTCTTGTCAGTAAGGCCCTGGAAGATGGCCATCTATGTAAAAATGAGGCCGACTTCCTCAGTACTAATGACAGTGTAATTCCCTACTTTTAAACACTGCCTAAGACGCACAAAAATCGGTCGCACCCTCCGGGACGTCCGATCGTCTCTGGCATCGGCTCCCTTTTGGAACCACTGTCACGTTTTTGTGATCATTACCTTAAGCCCATCGTTCAGAACACCCCCACCTATCTGAAAGATACCAAAGATCTCTTGCAACTTCTGCAAGACCTCAATTTCGTTGAAAATTCAGTGACTCTTGTTACACTTGATATCGAGAGTCTTTATACCAGTATCCCCCAGGACGATACCATCAGAGTCCTGGGGGCTGCTCTAGACTCAATGACTTGGAATTACCAGACCCCCAAAAAGTGCATCTTTGACTGTGCCACCCTAGCCCTAAAAGATTTCTTCTCATATAAGGGCCAACTAAACCTGCAGTGCACGGGAACTTCAATGGGCAGCACTTTTGCCCTAAGCGTGGCTGGCCTCTATGTCGCTGACTTTGAGGCCAAGTATATTCTACCACCTAACGGCCCCTTCACCTCCTGCATCCAGATTTGGAAACGCTATATTGACGACGTCCTAGTGATCTGGACCGGCAGTGATGAACAATTGCTATCTTTTCTCACGTGGATCAATACTTTGGACTCGAATTTGAGATTCACACATGCCACCAGTAAAAAGGAGGCCATTTTTCTGGATGTGACCATCAGTGTTACGGGGACTAGTTTATCAACCAAAACTTATTATAAACCCACTGCGAAAAACAACCTACTGGAGTTTACTAGTTTTCACCCCCGCCCACTTAAAGAAAACCTCCCATATGGTCAGTATTTACGAATCAGACGTAACTGTACCAACCTACAGGACTTCAAGTCACAATCAGATGACCTAAAGGAAAAACTAAAGTCAAGAGGATACCCCGTTACAATTCTTAACAAAGGCTACAAAAGAGCGCGCAATTAACCACGGGCAGCTCTTCTTGAGGATAAGACTGACAATCCCAGTGCCATTCCGCTCACCTGTGTTACAACATACAGCACCCTCTCAAATACCATAAAAAAGTCCATTAACAAAAACTTGAAAATTATAACCAGCACCAAAAAAACTTGGGAAAAACCCTTGTTTTCCTTCAGGAAGGGACGCAGCTTAAAAGATGCCTTGGTCCATACACGACCCCAAGTGACCCAAACACCAACTAGATCTGTGACAGACATGTGGGGAATGCCAAAAGTAACGGGTCATTTCCCCTGTTCAAACTGCAGCGTCTGCCACCTTACAACACATACTAAGACCCTAACACTCGAACCTAAGAAAGTATTGACACAGAGAGATCATACCAACTGTAACTCTCAAAATGTGATATACATGATCACTTGCACTTGCAGTCTACGCTACATCGGCATGACAAGCAGAAAGGTCAAGCAGATGATCTGCGAGCAGCGATTAACATAAGATGCAAAAAAGCCACAAAAAAAATGAGCAGGCATTTCCTTGAACACAATCACACCACCAGTGACATGCAGTGGACTGTGATTGAACAGGTGAATATTGGCAATAACATCAGCAACCGTCTTTTTGAGAAAGAGCAAAGATGGGTCTATCGACTGGGGACCATCTAGTGGGGTTAAACGATGATATCCCATGGAATTCCGTGATAAAATAGATTCCCCCACTCTCACCTGTGAAAGGGTACTCTGTGATCACTGCCACCCCACTAACTACATGCAATACTGTACCTAATGACTATTAGCAATCGATATCGCTGTCTGATAATCTGACCAAATTGTATCATCTGACATTGGTAAAACGTTAAGCAAATAATCATCCACCTCTATAAATGCACTGGCCTATACCATCCCTTGGCTAAGCGCTTTATTTATTTTTTACTTGTAGGAGAGTAGGGTCTGCTATCCTATGGTCACCCCAAATATTTGCTTTTTGCTTCACTGGTTTATGACTTAATGTGGCTGTGGGCCTGCTAATCAGACCCACAGCCTGCTGTTCTCTCTCTAAATTGTTCCCCATGTACTTTAGGTGCATAACGACATTGGAACTGGTTCACCTTATTGGCCCCTGTAAGAGTGTACCCAGGTACCCAGGGCATAGGTGCTTCCAAGGCCTACCAGGGGCTGCAGCATGTATTGTGCCACCCCTGGCCTGGCCTCCATATTTGACACAACTGGCTGATCACTCAGCTGGGGTAAGTCGGTGTAATCACCCCTTACTTAGGTGTAGTATGCCTATACCTAACCTAAAATGGACACATATGTCCCTATCAGCCACTCCTATGGAAGGCCTCATCAATCCTGGAGGCAGAGTGCTTGGGAATATGTGAGATAGTGCTCTGGCATGAGCTGAGCCTGTCTGCAGCTTTCGGAACCATGTCCTTTAGCTGTTTCATGATACTGCCATACCATATACTCTTAAGTGCATTATGAACCTCGCGGTTAAATGCTATCTTTGGTTTCGCTTTATCAAAACATGTCGAGTAAGGTGTCATACGAATTGGAATACTACCCCCTCGCCAGTTCTGGCGACGGGGGTAGCATTCCACCCTTCTAGAGGGACACGACATGTACCTAGCCTGAACCCCGGTTAAAGTTAAACAGAGCCTCAGCATCACAAAATGGATGCTGCCACCACAGACACAAGTCTGACCTCCTGCTGCTGGGAGTCCTTCCAGCGAGGGCAGCTTGGACAAAGGGTTTCCTGCCTTGGGAGGTGCTAGCACCACCCCAGACAGGATTTTGTGTATTGGGTAGGACAGGGCTGAATAGAATCAGACATGCCTGGGGCACACAAGGTGTCCCTGTGCATAGGCCAGTTCAAACCGGTGCTGGGGCTTTCCTGCCCCAGTCCTGGCGCGAAACTGGACAAAGGAAAGGGGGTGTAACCACTCCCCTTCCTGGTTCCACCCAGAGGAGGGACCTAGTAGGTGATCCGGCCCCCCAGATTCGAATAAGAGTGGGAGCTGTGTCCTGAGACTTCAGATCATCCTGAATCAACTTGAAATACAGAAGAAGACTGGACTTCGACATCCTGCTGCACAGAAGACGGAAGAGAATCTCCCTTGTGGCCAAGGAGTGACCACCCTGTGAACACAGGCACCAACCAGCAACTCGACGTCTGCTTTGCCGCCGCCTCCTGCCAGAGCCCGAGCCCAGAGCCTGACAAGACCCAGACTCCCAGACTTCTCACAGCCCGATCCATAGTCCCTGCAAAGAAGGGACCCGTGGAGGCACCGAGAGACGTGGGACCGGACCTCTTGGAAGACCCCCGAAACGCTGACTGCACAGCATCAGAGGCACCCTCGATGCTGTGCTTTGGGGTTTGAGAAGCCCCAACCTCGAGCAGCCCTTGCACTGAAGATCAGCCCCCCAGCATCTCCACGATCTGCGTGGGGCCCTTTTGCACTGTGCCACTCGACGCGCCATCCCGTCCACTTGCCACGAGGCTAGCGGCCATCTTGGCGACAAAACCTTCAACTTACACTGCGGGTCTGGTTGCTCCAGACTTGCCCTCGCTCCTGTAAAAGGGAGCACCTGCTCTGACCTTGCTGGTCTGAGTAACAAGCCTTTTTCGATTCCTGTGTGGCTTGCATTAGCCAAGGCCTGTTTGCTCCAATCAAGTTGCCGACACCGCCAACAGCGAGAAGCCTGCGTGGGACAGCTCGTGATCGACTCCTGGACGTCCTCAACCCCTCGTGTCCACGTGGCTGCAGAGAGAAGCTACACCTCGACGCCTGTTTGCACCCGACATCGCCGGGTTCCAATCTGGTTCCTCGGTAGTCACTGGCTAGTGACTTTGAACATTGTCCCCTCTGCTTTCAGGTCTTCACCTCTTCAGATCCACCCTTGGATCCACCGGAACTCTTCACATCGAGCCGCCTGCAGCATCTTCAGCTCCAAGCACCATCGACCTGCGTGACGAAACCCGACACTACTTCGACCCTGTGCACCCGCTTCCTGTGGGTGAGGTAACTCAGCAACGCCGGTGTTCCCACACTGGTACACACCTCTTGTGTCTGTGTCTAAAGTTTCATCCTTCTAGGTCACTCGGAAGGTTCCTTAATAACTAACTTTGTAACTTTTACGCACCATTGACATTGCATTGGTAAAGCGTGCACTTTCCGCACTGCACCCGAGTCCCGCGGGCCTTTCCCGACTTCTTCACTGCTAGTCCCGAACAGCTCCAGCGATTCCCCAGGCCCTAGGCCTCTTCACTTTCCCCATAGTGGTTCTTATACCACTATTTTAGTATATGGTTTAGGTGGCCCCTAGGGCTCATCCATAACTGTGCAACTTTTGTGTATTTAAACTGTGTTTTGTTTTAACGCATTTGCTTCTGTGCTCATAAAGAGTATCAGGGTTATTTGTAGAAATAAATCTATATATATTTTCAATATATATCTGTGTGGTGTCCTTTCATTTGGTATTCAAGGGATTGTGTATGGTAAAACAGCTTGCTTCACATGCCTTTACAGAGTTTAGCCTAAGACTGCTTAGTCCATGCTACCCCTAGGATAGCTTGTCTATAAGGTTGACTTTACAACCTGCACCATAAGGGTTGCTTGGCATGGTACAAGGTGATCACTAGAACTAGTGAGCATCATATACCAGGCCAACTTCTCACATTGGTGGCAGCGGTGGGATTTGAGCTTGCTGTTATTTTACCATTACAATCTTTGAAAGTATCATTTGAAAGATCATACAGGTACCTGATAGGTACACTAAAACAAGACTAGATATACTTAAGTTCTACTGAACTTAGTTGTTGTAGAGGATAGAGAGTAGCACACCCTGACTACAACTACTAGATAGGTTTTGTAGGAAAACACAAGTGTATGTAGATTGCAACACATCCACCACACTAGAGCAATGTCTGGAGCAGAGGGACCCACTGGACCCATCTCTGTTGAGAGTGACCCTCCAAGGGCACCATCCAAATTTGCTATCTTTCCATTTAAGGAACTGAGGCAACTGTGTTCCATGAGAGGATTCAAAACAGGTCCTACTCCTACAGCAGGACACCTCAGAGAGCTTTTAGACCAGTCTGAAGCTCTAAAGAACTCTAAACCAGGCCCCTCAGGGACTGGTGATGGAGGTTCTCCTTCTGAAGAAGAAAACACTGATGCCCCTGCCCCTGTTATCCACATAGATGAGGAAGACCAGGTCACTGGAGATACTCAGCCAGAGGATGAGGAAGAAGAGGAGGAGGAGGAAGAAAGTGGGTCTGATGATGAGAGAAATAGCCAGGTGTTAGTCAGCAGGCTTAACCAGGCTAACCTAAGCTTATTTGGGACTGAAGGTGGGTCCAACCCATTCAGACCCCCAAATGGACTTAACCAGGAGCATAGGAGGAGGAGGAATCACTCAGGTGAGTCCAATACTTCCCATGTTTCTAGAGGTTCTCATGGCAACTCCAAAAGGGAGTTGACTAGCCCTCAGAGAAGGGAACATGAGGCCAAAATCAGAGAGGCTGAACTTAGGATCCAGAGGCAAGAGTTAGAGGTTGCCCTGGCCAAAGAGAAACTTGCTAGAGCAAGGCAGCCTAGAGAGAGTGGATTAGAATCCACTGGTGGCAGCACTATCCCTAAGGATAAAGACAGGTCCTATGACAATAGAAACCTGAGTAAGATTGTGCCCCCCTACAAAGTTGGGGATGATATCCACAAATGGATGACTGCACTTGAGAGAGCTTGCAAAGTACAGCAGGTCCCTCAGGAGCAGTGGGCAGCAATCTTGTGGCTCTCCTTTGAAGGTAGAGGCCGAGACAGACTCCTCACAGTTAGTGATGGGGATTCTAGAAACTACCTGGTCCTGAAGAGTGCTCTGATTGATGGGTTAGGCTTAACCACTGAACAGTACAGGTTAATGTTCAGAGACACCCAGAAGACACAGACTCAGGACTGGTCTGAATTTGTTGAATGTGCCACTAAGGCTCTGGAGGGCTGGTTGCTGGGAAGTAAGGTTACAGACTATGAATGATTGTACAATTTGCTTATGAGAGAACAGATTTTAAATAACTGTCAGAACCAGCAGTTGCATCAACATTTGGTTGACTCAGATCTAACCTCTCTCCAAGAATTGGGAAAGAGGGCAGACAAATGGGTTAGAACCAGAGTTAAGCACAAGAACCAGAACCAGAACCAGGGTGGTGACCAAAAGAAAACAGACCAGAAGGGTGGGGAGCAGAAAGCTAAAGACCAGAAGTCTTCAACAGGGCCCCAAACTAATACTGAGGGTGGGTCCCAAACTTCCAAGAAGAAGAAGAAAGAAGGTCAAAGAAAACCCTGGTGTAGCTTTTGCAAAAACACCACTCACTGGACAAGTGATTGTAAAAAGGGTGGAGCCCCCAACACTGCAGCCCCTAAGGCACCTGCACCCACTAGTACAGTTGGCAGTGTTAGTCCACAGACTAAGGGGGTAGTGGGTATCACCTTGGGAACTGATGGAGATTCTGACCTAGTCAGAGTCCCCACACAGGCTGTTCTGATTTGTGATGGGGAGATTGATTTTTCCCCTACTGTCAGTCCCAATAATTTGGGCAAGTACAGACAGACACCTTTAATTAATGAAAAAGTGGCTCAAGCATACAGGGACACATGTGCCAGTGTCACTATGGTGACGCCTAGCTTTGTGGACCCTGGACAATACATACCAGGTGATAATTACCTGGTGACCAATGCCAGCAATGTCACTACTACACATAGTGTGGCAATTGTTAACTTTTCCTGGGGAGGGGTAACTGGCCTAAAAAAAGTTGTGGTTAGTGCTGATCTCCCAGTAGAATGTTTGTTGGGCAATGACCTGGAGAGCTCTCTATGGTCAGAAGTTGAGTACAGGACTCATGCAGAGATGTTAGGGATATCATCACATGTCCTTGCTGTGACCAGGTCACAGGTCAAAAAGTGCCTCTCTGAACCTCAGGTCTTGGATCCTGGAACAATGGACCAAGTACCTTCCAAGACAAGGAACAGGAGGGGAAAGGCTGTGCCTTCCCAAATGCCTACAAGTGAGGATCAGCCTTCACAGGAAGATGATTCTGAGACCCCTAAAGGAACTGTCCCTATAGAGCTTGAACCTGATCAGGTTGAGTTTCTGGGGACAGGGGGACCTTCTAGGGCAGACTTGGGGCAGGCTCAGTTATCCTGTCCTTCTCTTGAACCCCTCAGACAGCAGGCTGCTGCTGAGGCTGCTGGGAATGCTCAAGGTACCCATAAGGTTTATTGGGATGATGGGCTCCTTTATTCAGAGGGTAGAGACCCCAAGCCTGGTGCAACCAGGAGGTTGGTCATACCTCTGCAATTTAGGGGCTTCCTTCTTACCTTGGCACACGATATTCCCTTAGCAGGACACCTAGGCCAGAACAAAACATGGGACAGACTTGTCTGTCACTTTCACTGGCCTCACATGTCAGAAGATACAAAGGAGTTTTGTCGCTCCTGTGTAACCTGCCAAGCAAGTGGCAAAGCAGGTGGTACCACAAAGGCCCCCCCTAATACCATTACCTGTGGTAGGGGTGCCCTTTGAAAGGGTGGGGATTGACATTGTTGGACCAATGGATCCCCCTACAGCATCTGGGCACAGATTCATACTGGTGGTGGTGGACCATGCCACCAGGTACCCAGAGGCAATTCCACTTAGGACCACAACAGCTCCTGTTGTGGCCAGGGCCTTACTTGGAGTTTTCTCCAGAGTGGGGTTTCCTAAGAAGGTAGTATCTGATAGAGGTGCAAACTTCATGTCAGGATACTTGACAGCTATGTGGAAGGAATGTGGTGTCAACTATAGGTTCACCACTCCCTATCATCCACAATGCAATGGGCTTGTTGAGAGATTCAACAAGACCCTAAAGGGCATGATCAAAGGATTACCTGAGAAGCTCAGGCGAAGATGGGATATCCTTCTGCCCTGCCTTCTGTTTGCTTACAGAGAGGTCCCACAAAAAGGTGTTGGCTTCAGCCCCTTTGAATTGTTGTTTGGACATCCTGTAAGAGGACCCCTATGTCTGGTGAGGGAAGGATGGGAGTTACCTCTCAAAAAGCCCAAGCAAGACATAGTGGACTATGTACTTGGTCTCCGCTCCAGGATGGCTGAGTATATGGAGAAGGCATCCAAAAACCTTGAGGCTAGCCAGGAATTACAGAAAGCCTGGCATGACCAAAAGGCTGTCCTGACTGAGTATCAGCCTGGACAGAAGGTATGGGTGTTGGAGCCAGTGGCCCCAGCAGCACTCCAAGACAAATGGTCTGGACCCCATACAATCCTAGAGAAAAAGGGAGAGGTTACCTACTTGGTGGACCTTGGAACTCCCAGGAGCCCCCACAGGGTGCTCCATGTTAACAGGCTGAAAGCATATGTTGACAGGAGAGACATGGGCTTGCTCATGGCTACAGATGAGGGGCAGGAGGAAGAGAGTGACCCTCTCCCAGACCTGCTGACTCAGAATCCTGAGGATGGCTCAGTTGATGGTGTGGCCTTAGATGGCAGCCTCACTGAACATCAGCAACATGACTGTAGACAGGTTTTGCAGTCATATCGACATATGTTCTTCCTGACACCCAGTCAGACTAACTGGTGTACCCATGTGGTGGACACTGGTGATAGTCTTCCTGTAAAGAACAAAATTTACAGGCAGCCTGACCATGTCAGAGACTGCATCAAGGCTGAGGTGCAAAAGATGCTGGAGTTAGGTGTCATTGAGCCTTCAGAGAGCCCCTGGGCTGGCCAAGTTCAACCACTGGAGAGTAAGATTCAGACCACAAAGGACTGGACTCCTCTAACTACCCAGACTCAGGTCAGAGCTTTCTTGGGCCTGACTGGGTACTACAGGAAGTTTGTTAAGAACTATGGGTCCATTGTGACTCCTCTTAATGATCTGACATCCAAGCAAGATGCCAAATAAGGTTCAGTGGACAGAATACTGTCAAAAGGCATTTGATGACCTGAAGAAGGCCATGTGCTCTGCACCTATCCTGAAGAGTCCTGACTACTCAAGAGAGTTTATTGTCCAAACAGATGCTTCTGAGTTGGGAGTGGGAGCTGTGCTTTCACAACTTAATGTAGATGGTCAAGACCAGCCCATTGCTTTTATTAGCAGAAGGCTGACCCCCAGAGAGAAACGTTGGTCAGCCATTGAGAGGGAGGCCTTTGCTGTGGTGTGGGCCCGGAAGAAGTTGAGACCATACTTGTTTGGCACTCACTTCAAGATTCAGACCAACCATAAGCCCCTCTTATGGCTTAATCAGATGAAGGGTGAAAACCCCAAACTGCTCAGGTGGTCCATTTCCCTACAGGGGATGGACTTTACAGTGGAGCACCGCCCAGGGACTGACCATGGTAATGCAGATGGTCTCTCCAGGTACTTCCACTTAGAACATGAAGACACAACTGGTCAAGGTTAGTCTAATGTCCCTGCGTTTGGGGGGGGGGGGGGTTGTGTAGGAGAGTAGGGTCTGCTATCCTATGGTCACCCCAAATTTTTGCTTCACTGGTTTATGACTTAATGTGGCTGTGGGCCTGCTAATCAGACCCACAGCCTGCTGTTCTCTCTCTAAATTGTTACCCATGTACTTTAGGTGCATAACGTCATTGGAACTGGTTCACCTTATTGGCCCCTGTAACAGTGTACCCAGGTACCCAGGGCATAGGTGCTTCCAAGGCCTACCAGGGGCTGCAGCATGTATTGTGCCACCCCTGGCCTGGCCTCCATATTTGACACAACTGGCTGATCACTCAGCTGGGGTAAGTCGGTGTAATCACCCCTTACTTAGGTGTAGTATGCCTATACCTAACTTAAAATGGACACATATGTCCCTATCAGCCACTCCTATGGAAGGCCTCATCAATCCTGGAGGCAGAGTGCTTGGGAATATGTGAGATAGTGCTCTGGCATGAGCTGAGCCTGTCTGCAGCTTTCGGAACCATGTCCTTTAGCTGTTTCATGATACTGCCATACCATATACTCTTAAGTGCATTATGAACCTCGCGGTTAAATGCTATCTTTGGTTTGGCTTTATCAAAACATGTCGAGTAAGGTGTCATACGAATTGGAATACTACCCCCACGCCAGTTCTGGCGACGGGGGTAGCATTCCACCCTTCTAGAGGGACACGACATGTACCTAGCCTGAACCCCGGTTAAAGTTAAACAGAGCCTCAGCATCACAAAATGGATGCTGCCACCACAGACACAAGTCTGACCTCCTGCTGCTGGGAGTCCTTCCAGCGAGGGCAGCTTGGACAAAGGGTTTCCTGCCTTGGGAGGTGCTAGCACCACCCCAGACAGGATTTTGTGTATTGGGTAGGACAGGGCTGAATAGAATCAGACATGCCTGGGGCACACAAGGTGTCCCTGTGCATAGGCCAGTTCAAACCGGTGCTGGGGCTTTCCTGCCCCAGTCCTGGCGCGAAACTGGACAAAGGAAAGGGGGTGTAACCACTCCCCTTCCTGGTTCCACCCAGAGGAGGGACCTAGTAGGTGATCCGGCCCCCCAGATTCGAATAAGAGTGGGAGCTGTGTCCTGAGACTTCAGATCATCCTGAATCAACTTGAAATACAGAAGAAGACTGGACTTCGACATTCTGCTGCACAGAAGACGGAAGCGAATCTCCCTTGTGGCCAAGGAGTGACCACCCTGTGAACACAGGCACCAACCAGCAACTCGACGTCTGCTTTGCCGCCGCCTCCCGCCGGAGCCCGAGCCCAGAGCCTGACAAGACCCAGACTCCCAGACTTCTTACAGCCCGATCCACAGTCCCTGCAAAGAAGGGACCCGTGGAGGCACCGAGAGATGTGGGACCGGACCTCTTGGAAGACCCCCGAAACGCTGACTGCGCAGCATCAGAGGCACCCTCGACGCTGTGCTTTGGGGTTTGAGAAGCCCCAACCTCGAGCAGCCCTTGCACCGAAGATCAGCCCCCCAGCATCTCCACGATCTGCGTGGGGCCCTTTTGCACTGTGCCACTCGACGCGCCATCCCGTCCACTTGCCACGTGGCTAGCGGCCATCTTGGCGACGAAACCTTCAACTTACACTGCGGGTCTGGTTGCTCCAGACTTGCCCTCGCTCCTGTAAAAGGGAGCACCTGCTCTGACCTTGCTGGTCCGAGTAACAAGCCTTTTTCGATTCCTGCGTGGCTTGCATTAGCCAAGGCCTGTTTGCTCCAATCAAGTTGCCGACACCGCCAACAGCGAGAAGCCTGCGTGGGACAGCTCGTGATCGACTCCTGGACGTCCTCGACCCCTCATGTCCACGTGGCTGCAGAGAGAAGCTACACCTTGACGCCTGTTTGCACCCGACATCGCCTGGTTCCAATCTGGTTCCTCGGTAGTCACTGGCTAGTGACTTTGAACATTGTCCCCTCTGCTTTCAGGTCTTCACCTCTTCAGATCCACCCTTGGATCCACCGGAACTCTTCACATCGAGCCGCCTGCAGCATCTTCAGCTCCAAGCACCATCGACCTGCGTGACGAAACCCGACACTACTTCGACCCTGTGCACCCGCTTCCTGTGGGTGAGGTAACTCAGCAACGCCAGTGTTCCCACACTGGTACACACCTCTAGTGTCTGTGTCTAAAGTTTCATCCTTCTAGGTCACTCGGAAGGTTCCTTAATAACTAACTTTGTAACTTTTACGCACCATTGACATTGCATTGGTAAAACGTGCACTTTCCGCACTGCACCCGAGTCCCGCGGGCCTTTCCCGACTTCTTCACTGCTAGTCCCGAACAGCTCCAGCGATTCCCCAGGCCCTAGGCCTCTTCACTTTCCCCATAGTGGTTCTTATACCACTATTTTAGTATATGGTTTAGGTGGCCCCTAGGGCTCATCCATAATTGTGCAACTTTTGTGTATTTAAACTGTGTTTTGTTTTAACGCATTTGCTTCTGTGCTCATAAAGAGTATCAGGGTTATTTGTAGAAATAAATCTATATATATTTTCAATATATATCTGTGTGGTGTCCTTTCATTTGGTATTCAAGGGATTGTGTATGGTAAAACAGCTTGCTTCACATGCCTTTACAGAGTTTAGCCTAAGACTGCTTAGTCCATGCTACCCCTAGGATAGCTTGTCTATAAGGTTGACTTTACAACCTGCACCATAAGGGTTGCTTGGCATGGTACAAGGTGATCACTAGAACTAGTGAGCATCATATACCAGGCCAACTTCTCACATTACTTATTTTATTTTTTACTTATTTTCCAATCACATGTGTCTTCCGAGTATCTGACTTGTGCCGGGTTTATAAATAATGACGATCTGTCCGCTGGCCAAATCTATAAAGTTATCACCCCTCAATGCCTAGCGCTTGATCACTTAGCAACCGACCAAGCCTCTCTCTAGACTTTTGCCCACGTGACCAGTAACCGTCCGCCTACGCCGAAGCACGTGACCGGCTACGTCTACCCAGGCCTCGCGTCCTATTGGCCTTTCAGTACCGGGCGCCTCCCCCTCACTCAGGCGGGTTCCGCCCCCCGGAACTTCCACCTCGCTGCCAAACATACTTTAATCACTCACGGAGACCAGCACTCGATCTTCGGGGTCCTGTTTGAGGGTAATGCAGGTATACTGAGGGTGCCTAGCGTCGAGGGCGTAAGTCAGACAACAATTATCGACATTCTCGATCTTGGCGGCATATCACGGAGCTAAGTACCCTTTCTTCTTATTTTCTGACGATGTGTATGTTTCTCCCCTCTCCCAAGGGTGTGCCAATTACGCTACCACCCCCCTCCTGTGACCCATGGTGTACACCTACTACACCATAAAAGTGAGACATTTTAATTTGCCTTTATAAGCGATCGGTTCACTACTCTGGCATATTGATTGCCCGCGGGAAGACGCTCTTCCCTTTTTAATACTTTTACCCATTATCACTAATTTTTCACGTTTAGCACTTTGCACTTCCCAGTGACTAGTGCTTATCAACCCAGGGACAGAGGTGGTGATTAACATAGTGTTACAAGTGCCACACATTGTCTCCTCACATCGATTGGAGCACTTTAGATGCACAATTGCGATTATTAACAAACCTATAACTGTTTGTCTTGTCCTTTGTGTGCGTCTTTGTCTTTTCTTTCCTTCTAGGTGCAGAAACCCTAATGAAGGAAGCCTCCTAAACCAGGAGTTAATAGGAAGACATTTTCTCTTCCTATTTTTCGCACTTTTTCACTTTTATAATTTTTTTCACACGTACACGTCCAGAGGTAAGGATGGGCCTTAGCGTGCTCATACCGCCAAGGTTTAGTACACCTATATCGAGTCCTGACAAAGGCCTGGTAAATCTACACCGTTTCAGAGGCAGAAACATGTTGACTGACTAAGGAAATAACCACACAATTAATTTGTGGACTACCTTCCTACACTTAATTTTAATAATATGTCCTAAGTGATCGCTTAATAAATCATTTACTGATACACTAAAGACATTTTTTAATCCCCTCACCACTATTTAGTTTATTTTTCACTGCACGCCTTATACTCACATATCCTGCTCCGCAGTCGATCTGGCGTCGAAGCACACTGAAGAGGCATTCGGCCTCTTCAGTGGGGCCCAATGATGAAGCATGTCATCACCAGGTGGTGAGCGAGGGCCTTCCTAAAAAACGTCCTAAATGCGACAGTTTTTTCAATTTTCCTGTGGTGCTCCCTCTTGTTTTCATTGAAACCATATGACACCCCTATCCATTTGTGGCCACCAAAAGTATTCACGCGCTCTGCGTTTAGTGAGAGTGGCTCCCAAGTGTCCTTCATGAGCTTTTTTTTAAATCGTGACCCTGATACTCCCAGGAGGTATCAACTTGTCTGATCTAAACACTAATCCATCTTCTAATGACAGTTCATCACTGACCTTTACCAAATGTTGTAGTTCAACATCAACTTTTCTTTCTTTAGGCCAGCCTTGTGTTATGTACTTCTTTACATCATTTAAAATCACATCACTGTCCATGGCTGCATACCAACTCCCTTCCACCACTGAACACACATTTTTCAGCTCTACACTGGCAATTATTATTTTTCTCTTTCAATAACTTTGAGATGGGACGTACCTTAGTGGCATAATCTTGAATGAACCGGGCATAAAATTCCGTTAAACCAAGCAAGGATTTAACGCCAGCTTTATCTTTGGGAGCTGACTCTTCAAGAATGGCTTGTACTAAACTGGATTTAGGAGTAACCCCAGCACTGGAAATGGTGTGACCCAAATACTCCACTTTGTCTTTTGAAAACACACATTTCTCACGTTGGAGCACCACATCGTGCTCTTGGAAAATGGAGAGAATTTTACACAAAGTCACGTCATGCTCAGCCTGGTCTTTTGCAGATATAAGGACATCATCCTGAAAGATCGCTACATTTTTTATGTCTTTAAGTAGATTGATCATAACCCTTTGGTAGACTGACGCAGCCGATGCCAGACCAAATGGCATGCGACAAAATTGAAACATGCCTGACGAGGAGTTGAAAGCTATTAAGTGCCGTGAATCCCTATCCAACTCTATTGGGTGGTAGGCCGAGGCTAAGTCTAATTTAGTGAACACTTTAGCCCCTGCTGTTACACCAAGCATTTCTGTAATGTTGGGTGAGGGGTGTGAGTCCACCCAAATCACCTTATTAAGACTGCGTAAGTCAATACAAATTCTCAGTTCGTTATTCTTTTTCCTTGCTATCACTAAAGACGAAGCCCAATCCGAGGATTCAATGGGTTCAATTACTCTCCTTCTGTGCATGGATTTGAGCTCTTTTTTCCAAGTCATCTCTAATACTGAAGGGAATGCTTCTGATTTTATGTTTGACAGGAACGGCATCATCTCTTATTTTTATTTTATGTCTGAACCCTTTTATTTTTCCCAATTCACCAGAAAACACTTTGGGGTATTTGTTAAGTAGGTCTTCTACATGGTTGTGATCACGTACAGCTAGAACCTGCTCTCTAGCCCCAGGACATAACATCATACTAAACAGACCTTGATGGAACCAACCTAAGATGTTTAAGCCTTGTATAGCCACATATATCTTCCCATGAATGTGCCTATTTTTGAACACCATGACATCTTCAAAGTATCCAAGGAGGTCGATTTTGCGCCCCTCATATGATACTGGTTCACGATCCGGTGGTTGAAGAGGTCTTTCCCCCACTTTTCGCTAAAGAGAGATTCCGTAATCATAGTGATGCGTGCACCAGAGTCTACTAGGAGTCTCAGACTCATGTCACCAACCACAATCACCACATATGGGTCTACACAGTCATTAGGATCTCCTCTTTTGACAACACCCTTGTTTACCATAAGCACCATGTCCTTCAATTTATTTATTTATTTATTTTATTTATTTATTTATTTATGCGATTTTATATAGCGCAAACTTTACCCAAAGGTGTCAGAGCGCTTTACATAGGACCCAGTTTCAAACATAAGGACTGACGGTACAAAAAGAATTTGCAAATTTTTGACTTACATAAGAACCAGTTGAAAACATACGGACTTAGGATTACATGCATTATAAAAAAGGTACAAACAGAAAAAATTGCAAATGTACAAGAGATAAAGTCACACAAGGAGGAGATACAAATCGATAAACTCTAGGCATATACTAGTGAAATCTCTATCTACTTAGGGAGGGGATACAAATGGATATACTCTAAGAGTCACATAGGAATGGTAGAGAGCAGAGCGGACTCCTGCATAAACTAGTGATTAGAGTTATCTCTATATACATAGGGAAGGGGTAAGACTGGATATACTCTAAAAGTCACATAGGAATGGTAGAGAGCAAAGCGGACTACTGCATAAACTAGTGATTAGAGTTATCTCTATATACATAGGGAAGGGATACACATGGATATACTCTAAAAGTCACATAGGAGACTAGTCATTAGAGTTATCTCTATGTACATGGGAAGGGATATGACTGGATATACTCTAAGAGTCGCATAGGAATGGTATATGGTGCAAGTTCTAAAGCAAAAACCATTGATTAGAGTTATTACAATAAGTCAGAGAGCAGAGTTCCATAAGTGTGGATGCAGTCACAGCACAAAGGGAGGGTGGGAGGGATGCAAGGGTATGGAGAGAAGGGGAAGCAGAGAAGGGAGGAGACATTTGAGGATCATCCACGGAGAAAAGGGTTAAAGGACGGGGGAATGGGAGGAGGGCTAGAGTCCAGAGAAAACTGTCCGAAAATAGCAGTAAAGTGTCGGTCAGGACAGAACAAAAGTCCAGGAGAGAAGGTGGGAGCCCAGGTGGGAGATGAAGCTGGAGGCCATCCGCAGGCGCGTCGCCATCTTGGAGAGCTTGTGGTCATCCGGCTCGATGGGCGTGAGAGTGCGCAAGGTGATGAAGGCGTTGGTGCGGTCACGCGTTGGCCGTGAGTCGCTGCCACGGCTGCCGGTGGGTTGTGTGTGTATTCAACCGCCCTGGAAGATGTGTGGGAATCGGCGGCGGATCGGCAGGGGGGCAAGCAGTGTGGCCTCCGGGAGCCATGAGCCATGCTGTAGGGGGGGGGGTAAGTGATCCGGAGATCCGGCCCTTGTCGCAGGACCACAGGGCATACCGGAAGTGGCAAAGGCCCCCAAAACGGCAGCAGGACGAGTGGCAGGCCAGACAGTCTGAGAGAGGGCCACAGGATGGGCAAGAGGCCAGAGAGAAGTTGGGGCGAGCCAGAGGAAGCGGCGATCGCCATCCGAAACTGCTGGGAGGATTCCCTCAGTGGGGGTCGCCGTTAGAGTAGGGCTAGATGGTGCTATGACCCGTCAGCTGCTGCGACAATCAGCGAGAGTCTGGACAAGCTGGGGGAGCGCAGGTCGCAATCCTACCTCCCAGCGGCGGCCGCAGTCGGCGGAGACCACGGCGAGGTGCCGCCCGCCATTTTGAGCGCCACCGCCCTCTCCTCCTTCTCCTCGGGAGACCGGACCCATCCGCCAAGCTAGGAGCGATCGCCACTGCTCCGCAAATGCCCCACTCGCTCCGCTCCATGGGGGGAAAAAGGGCGAATCAGGAGAAGGGCTGTAGCAGCCCACAACCAGGCCCGAGCAGCTCGTGAACCGGGAGCCGAGACGATCCACGTCCGCTCGGTTCCCGGCTCCTCCTCCAAGCAGAGGAGGGTGTCCTCATTATCGCTGTCACTTGAGTCTTTGACACATCCTACCCGAACATTTCCTTTCTTATGAGTTTGACAAACTTTGTCAAAATGCCCCACCTTGCCGCATGAGCGACATACTGCATTTCTAGCTGGGCATGGTCTACCACTTTTAGAATGATTGGGGTATCCACATCTGAAACAAATATCTGTTCTTTTGAAAAAATTCTTTTGTTGGAATTCTTTTTTCTTCTTGAAGTTAGAAAGGTGCACAGGAGTGACCATTTCTGTACTTTTGTTTTCCAGTTCTTTAATAGATGTCTGTGACGTTTCTATGCTTTTTGCAATGCGAATACATTCATCCAGTGAAGGGTTTTCAAGAGATAGTAGTTTTTGTCTAATGGTCTTGTCACTACATTTACTAATAAACTGATCACGAACCAGTTGTTCACTGAAGTTCTCAAATTCACATTCTGCAACCATTTTCCTTAGCGCAGTTATGTAAGTATCAACATCCGCCTCCATCTTTTGAGCCCTTTTAAAGAATTTGTCTCTCAGGACCACTATACTTGATTGTTTGTCATATCTTTTCTCAAATTTTTCATTGTACTTTTGTATTCATCAATTTCCTCCTCCCCTTCATTTTCAAGCTCAGGTAAGTGTTTGAGGGTGTCCCTGCCTTCAAACCCTATTGAGTGTAACAACAGAAACAGTTTTCGTTCTGGTCTGAATCTGTGTGCACCAATTGCCCCCAGATAGTTTTCAAAAGCGTCAAACCATTTTCTCCACACAATGGGCGGTTCTCCAGGCGCATCCAGAAAAGGGGGTGGAGGATGGACTGACTGCATATTGTGTTGAAAAGCAATTGTGTTCAATGGATGACAAAACTCTGCTAAATTTAAAACACAGTAGTAATAGGAGAGTCTTCTTTTATTAATATTACATCCTTTTAAGTAACTCGTCCTTGAATTTAAGCCACTGTGGAGGAGAGGTTTTTATTTAAATTATTCCCTGTGAAGTTTAAACTATTATTTATTAGGTGTGCGTGTCACCGTGATCTCCCTTGCACACTGAAATGCAGTACAATACCAGTCGTAAAAATATGTGGCAGCACGTCCAGTGCACAGTTTCTTCACAATTTTGCTTTAATAATGAAAAAAATACCTCGTATGTTTACTCTGTGCTCTTTGATGCCAAAACGGTTAAACTGAACAATGTGAGCGAGGGAACGGTTTCAGCAATCACGTGATGGAGCTCGTCAATCTTCCGTGAGCTGCAAACAACAGGATCGCCTCAAAACTCTGGCGCTTCACCACCTCATCGCTGCTTCAGTCACCTCACACACACGCCGTTGCATAGTCCCCTCATAGCAACAGGACCCCCCGCCCCACACATGGATACCCTACAAACATGGAATAATAACACAGGACACAGTGTTTGGTTGGAAAGAAAATGCTGCAGGATTTATTACATACAACATATGTAATCAAGATGGGTTAGCTTATGAGCGATCCAAGGGCAGGCCGCATTCTCGCCACCTGCCCGCCTGATGAGCCGGGCAGCACAGTGTGGAACCACCTGTGTGCCGCCCCATATGTTAATTAACTAAACTCGCGCCCCGAGGGGCGGAGCGCAACTAGGCAACCCCCGGTTGTACAGGCCCACAACCGCCCGAAGGACTACTGAGGCGCCGACACGTGTACCCGGACCTCCCATGAAGTCCAGGTGTTAGGCTCTGGCACCCCTATGTGCCTGCTGAGGTACAACGCTGCACCTCTCTGCTTCCGGATCACCCTGTAACTCCGCCTGCAACGAAAAATGAAAACTTTAAAAAGTTCAAGCAGTCCCACCCCCAATTGGCGCACGGGTAAGAGGTAGGGAGGGGAAGTGCGTCCTAAACGACCGTCTGTCCGTGGTGAGGGGCGGCAAAGAGGCCTGAACATGGCGAGGGGGACTTAAGTACCCCTCGCCAGGCCTGCCGCCCCCCGAAGCACGTCACTGGGCCAGCCCCGTTCCCTGCTGGACCCCTCCTGCCCGAGGGAGGAGGGAGTACCTGTATGGAAAGGGGGCGGGGGGGAGCCCCCCGGCGACTAAGGTGCCGCCCTCTTGATGGCCACTGGGTGGCCTCGGGCAGCTGCATAGTCCCCTCATGGCAACAGGACCCCCCGCCCCACACATGGATACCCTACAATCATGGAATAATAACACAGGACACAGTGTTTGGTTGGAAAGAAAATGCTGCAGGATTTATTACATACAACATATGTAATCAAGATGGGTTAGCTTATGGGCGATCCAAGGGCAGGCCGCATTCTCGCCACCTGCCCGCCTGATGAGCCAGGCAGCACAGTGTGGAACCACCTGTGTGCTGCCCCATATGTTAATTAACTAAACTCGCGCCCCGAGGGGCGGAGCGCAACTAGGCAACCCCCGGTTGTACAGGCCCACAACCGCCCGAAGGACTACTGAGGCGCCGACACGTGTACCCGGACCTCCCATGAAGTCCAGGTGTTAGGCTCTGGCACCCCTATGTGCCTGCTGAGGTACAACGCTGCACCTCTCTGCTTCCGGATCACCCTGTAACTCCGCCACAGCCCGACCGGCGGCCACCGCCGCCGCCCGGGCCCCCCATCCACTAGGTTTAGTTTAGTTTAAAGGAGTTTGTAGAGCGCATGGTAACACCTCCCGGCGTGTCCCCGCGCTATAGAGAAAGACAGCAGCAGCAGAAGAAGGAAAGAGAGAGCCATTTCACACAGCAAAGAGGCAAGTTTTCAGCTTCTTCCTAAATACTAATTCATTACTCTCCAACCTAATCTCTAGAGGCAGGAGGTTCCATTGCCTGGCGGCTAAGGTGCGGAATGATCTGCCACCCATTTTCGCTTTTTTGGGGCAGGTAGTTTTAAGTAGACCCATTCCTTTGGATCTGAGAGATCTGTTGGGTTCGTACACAGATACCAGATCAGACATATATGCCGGCGCTCTGTGATGAATTATTTTATGGCACCATAGCATTGCTTTAAAAGCAATCCTCTTACTGATTGGTAACCAGTGGAGGGCTGCTAGAGAAGGACGTGAGGGGGCACGGCGGGGAAGCCTTAGCACCAGGCGAGCTGCCGAGTTTTGTAGAACCTGTAGTTTGTTTATATTTTTTACTGAAGTACCCATGAGTAGTACATTCCCGTAATCAATGCGGGACGTTATTAATGCCTGTGTCATGGTGCGCCTGGAGTTGGTGGGTAACAGGTCGAGGGTGCGGTTGAGGGTTTTCATCACCCCGAAACATTTGCCAACAGTCCTCTTTACGTGGCTGTCAAAGGACAGTTTATTGTCCACCCATACACCTAAGTTCTTCGCCTCTTGTGCGGGCGTGGGCAGGGGACCCAGACAACTGGGCCACCATTCTTTCGTCCATTTGACCTCATTTCCTCCCATAATGAGGACCTCTGTTTTTGTCCCATTTAATTTCAAACAGTGTTCATTCATCCACATAGCTAGTTTGGACATGCAGGCGTTGAAGTTATCAGCTTCCTTAGAAGGGGCATGGGTCAGGGATATGAGAAGTTGAGTGTCGTCGGCGTAAGAGACAAGCTCTACGCCGAACGATTGCACCACTTCCGCCAACGGGGCCATGTAGAGATTGAACAGGGTAGGGCTCAGGGCAGAGCCCTGAGGAACCCCCTGTTCCAGCATCACCCTGTCGGAGAGGAAAGTCCCTCTTTGAACCTGGAAGGTCCTGTTAATCAGGAAAGATTTCAGCCAACCCAGTGCCTTGTTGGTGACGCCCGCTTTATTTAGACACTGTAGCAAGATGGTGTGTGCTACAGTGTCAAAAGCGGCACTGAGATCCAGCATGATGAGGGCCATTGTCTTTCCCTTATCTGCACCTTCACGTAGGGTTTCAGTGGCCCTCAGGAGAGCTGTCTCCGTAGAGAAGCCAGTTCTGAAACCCGACTGCGAATTGTGGAAAACATTATGGTTCTCAAGGTGTTCCATAAGTTGACTGTTAGCGATTTTCTCTGCTAACTTGGCCACGTAGGGTAGCAGGGATATGGGTCGCAGGTTGTCCATTATGTCCAGGCTGATGTTTGATTTTTTCTTAATGGGTAATACTATTGCCTGTTTCCACTCCTCCGGAAGGCAGGAGGTAGTAAAGGAAGCATGCAATAGGTGCCTGAAATGAGGCTCTAGCACAGGAAAGGCTTCGGCTAAAATTTTCGGGGGTGCTGGATCCCTAGGGGATCCTGATTTAATTTTTTTGCACATTTTGTATAGGATTTCATAGGAAGGGACTGTAAAAGAGTTTAAACAAACAGATGTATTTACAAGTTTGTCATTTTCGATGAAATTCGTGGCCGGATCTGTCTGGTTAGAGAAGCTAGAGTAGATTTTATGTATTTTGCCTGCAAAATATTGAGCAATATTGTTGCACACTTCCACCGAGTCATTGTGCGCGGGGGAGGTCACGTCCACTATGGATATCTCTTTATATATAAGAAACAGTTCCTTGGAGGAATTGCCTGCTTCCATTATGCGGGTGTGATAATGCTCTGCTTTGGCCACCCGAACTGATTTGTAATATTCTCTCTGTGTTGTTTTATATTGTATTTTAATATCAGCACAGAGATTCTGTCGCCAAGCTCTCTCGAGTTTCTTACAAGCCGTCTTCATGGCTTGCAGTTCTTGGCTGAACCAAGGAGCAGTTTTTTTAGATCTCCTGGCATTGGACAGGGTACGACTTGGGGCTGTGATGTCTAGGGCCTTGATGACAATGTTGTTTAAATTGTCATTAGCTGCCTCACAGTCGATCCCTTTGGGAGGGCCTTCGTCCTGTACGATTTGTTTAAATGAATCAAGGGAGAAGTTCTTCCATTTCCTGCGTTTGTATCGTAGGGATTGATGCCTAACATTTTCCGTTCTGTCAAGCTGCAATGTGAAGGGAATAATGTAGTGGTCCGACCAGGGTATGGGTATAGGATCAGAGGTATGCACTCCCTGCCAATTGCTAAAAACGGGGTCTAGAAGGTGTCCTAGTTGATGAGAAGGCTCATTATTTATTTGATCAAGCTGAATAGATTGCAATTCCATCCGGATATCATCAGCGTTTTTATCTAGATGATCCTCGAAATGAGCATTGAGATCCCCCAGCACTAACAGTCTGGATTTCCTCAGTGCTAGATGAGTGACCGCTTCCATTAGGGTTGATGTAAACTCATGTAGTGTACCTGGCGGTCGGTATATCAAAATGCCAGAGATCGAGTGATTGGGGCCAGTGTTAATTGTGAAGGTGCCGGCTTCACTGTGATCAACCTGAGTGTGTACTAGGGAACAGACTAGCGGAGCTTTCGTGGCTATGGCGATGCCGCCTCCTCTGCCGTTCTGTCTGTCCAATCTGGCTAGGGAATAGCCGTCGGGCATGGCCTGGATGATGTCCGGATCCGAGTGATCATCTAGCCAGGTTTCAGTTAAAAAGAGGATCTGAAGATTTAGGTCTTCTAGTAGATGATAGATTTCTAAAGCATGCTTCCGTAGGGATCTACAATTCAATAGTGCAGCTTTGATGATAGGGCCCGAGGAAGTGTGAGGGATTTGAGGAAGGGGTACAAAGCGGCACCTTGTGCATTCTGTAAGTGACAGGGCAGACATTGCGTGTATGCAATCGATAGGTGTAACTGGTTGTAGCGCAAGTAGTGCGTGTCTGCCATACCTTATGGTATTTTGAGTAGAACTGCCAGGGGATGTGGCCCCGAGCCACGGACTGCCGCGGACGGGCGCAGACGGGCTGGACTTTGGCTCGACTTCGGCGCGCTTCCGGCGCGCCCGCTGCGCCAGCCCGCTGCGCCGTCTGGTTGGGTGACACATAATATGGGGAGGAGGAGGGTGGGAGGCCGGCCCGACTTGAGCGCTGACCTCGCCTTCCTCACCCAAGATGGCGCCCACCGCCGAGTAAAATCTCGAAGAAAGCGGATTTGAGTACAATATTAAGAGGCAAGGGTGTGTAGAGTGTCAGTGTGCCTGCTATATCAATTCCCCCTTCTAGAAAACAGCCCCCCGAATAAAAAGCGGTATGATGCTAAAAACGCTCTAAATAATTTTTTTACACAGCCTGTAAACAGTGCGCAAAGGTTAGCACGATCTCTTGTTCCTACTGCAGCTCGCAGCCCCAATAACCTCTCTAGGGAGAGCTACTGTAGGGCAGAGAGCACTGGGTAGGGCGCGCCTAAATACTGTGGGAGGGCGGGAGGCCGGCCCGACTTGAGCGCTGACCTCGCCTTCCTCACCCAAGATGGCGCCCACCGCCGAGTAAAATCTCGAAGAAGGCTCCTTCCTACCTGCAGCCTCTCTCCTGCAAAGCATCGTACAAATCTAGGAGGAAAAGGTCCAAGCCCACTGGATTGAGATGCACGCCATCTATCTCAAAGTAACCTTTTATCTTATCCTGAATCATCTCATGGCGGATGAAACCAATGCCTCTCTGCGAAGTGAATTTGTGCATGTCGCGGTTTACCCTCCTCCTAGACCTTTCTATGGCTTCACATGACCTAGCGCCTCGCCAGACTCTGCGTGGGAGCAATTCGGACCACCAGACCTCACAGCTCCCCACCATTCTGCAAACCTCCACCAGGTCCGCCTTCATTTTATGCAGCAGCGCGGACCTTCCCATGTTGGTGATGTCGTTGCCCCCCAGGTGAATGACCAAGTGATGCGGCGGAGCGCCACCTGTCGCAAGGGAGTGCCTGAGTCTGGACAAGAGGCCGCTCCAGCGCATGCCCGGGAAACCTAACCATACACACTCCGTGTTGGAGAAACCCCGCATCCAGTTCCTGGTAGCTGCCCATCGACCTAACCTTGCGACGGTTGAATGGCCCAGAACCCAAACTCTTGAACCTGTCAACACAAAAGACACCAATAACTTTATGTTCTTTTATTGCACACTTAACACAGCAAAAGAGAAAAGGTACAGCCAACAATACATGCATAGTGTTCGAATAAACTGTAAGGCCCTTGTGCTAAGGGCGGACATAGCGCTTGTAACAAAGTGACTCCCAGCGCCCCACCCTTCTAATGCCTTCTGCCGGCATGCCCGCCCAGAAGGCGGAGGTGGCCGCCCCAATACGAAAGGAGTGGCTGGAGAAGCGCTTCCCTTTGTCAGTCAGGCCAGCTCGGGCTAGGCAGGCCAGCATTATTCTATCCATCTGGTACCTGGTGAGGGGTGAGAGGTCCTCATGCACAAGGAGGTAGCCCGCCCCAGCTGGTCGCAGGGCGAGGTAGTTTCAGACCGCCGCCACGGGGCAGCCGGTTTGCTCCCCAATGGGAGCCAGTACAATGCGAACCCCCTTTCTGGTTTGGTCTGTCTTGGACTTCCTGAGCGTGACCGTCATGTCTGAGTCCATGGCGACATCCCCCAGGCATAGGGCATCGCCAGAGGAATCGGTCTTGGAGCGTGCAACTAGCTCGCTGCTCCTAAAGGCCCCGAAGAAAGCAAGGCAGAAAGCTGCCGTGAACAGGGTGGCCTCAAACTGCGAGCGGGCTACCGCTTGCAAAACTCCCAGCATGCTCTGTAGGGTGCGGAAGTCGATGGGGGCTCTGTTGTCCGGAGCCCTGGGCTCGTCCCGTGACCAGCCCTTCAGTGCTGCCCTGATGGCAAAAGACTGGGTGGGATCCGTGCACCCTCTTAGTTTGGCGTCGTGGCCGATGGCCGCCAAATGTCCGCAGACCCAAGAGTGGGATTTCCCTAGCTTTCTGGCCCTGACAATGAAAGCTTTAACTCTGTCCTCCAGGGGGAGCTCCCCCAAACCCATGTCATCAACGGTCCTGTGGAACGTGGCAAGGTGATTTCCATATCGTTTCCTGGTGCTTGGTGCAAGGGCCCTCTCCCCCATGGCTCTTAGTTCCTGCTCCACTCCAAGATGCGCCATAGCTCCGGTGGGAACGGGGTCATCTCCTCTCTCGCCCGTGGGCAGGCCGCCCGGAAACGGTCCCACTGAAAACGAGAAAGTGCATCCGCTGCAATGTTAATGACCCCAGGGATGTGACGCGCCCTAAATTCGAGGTTGCAGCGCAGGCTACTTCTCACTAGGTCCCTCAGTAGGCAGAGGACCAGAGGACAACTGGCCATCTGTCCGTTGATCGCCTGGACCACCGCTAGGTTGTCCGACCAGAAAAGGACCTTCCGATCTGACAGAGGGCCGGGCCAGAGATGGAGGGCAATGACGATGGGGAAAAAGTTCTAAAACTGTTATGTTGGCAGTGATGCCTCGCCTGCGCCATGCATTTGGCCATTCCTGCACACACCACTGCTCGCCCAGAATAGCTCCAAAGCCCTCCCTCCCTGAGGCGTCGGTGAACATGCTAAGTTCTGGACTGTCCGCCCAAGGTGCCCTCCAAATGACAGTGCCATTGAAGTTGTCCAAGAACTCCGCCCATACTTCCAAATCCTGCTTCATTCCAGCTGAGAGTTTCACAAAGTGATGGCGTTGGACTATGTTCGCAGTTGCCCTGGCTAGGCGTCTTGCAAAGACCCGCCCGGCCGGGATGACCCGGGCTGCGAAGTTGAGTTTGCCGAGGAGGCTCTGTATAACCCCCAGCGGTGCCTTGTTCCTCCCGAGCAGATCCCGAATGTCCCGTTGCAGTTCCTGCACCTTACCAGCAGGGAGTCTAGACACCCCGTTGACCGTGTCTAGCTCGATGCCCAGAAAAGTGAGAACCTGTGCTGGGCCCCCGGTCTTGCCCGGCGCCAGAGGCACCCCTAGGTGACTTGCCAGATCCAAAAAACACGACAACCCCTCACTGCATTCCCCAGTGCCGTCCCTCCCAATGAACAAGAAGTCGTCGAGGTAATGCGTCACCGCTTCGACCCCATACTTCACTGAGAGAGACCACTGCAGGAAGGTGCTGAAAGCCTCGAAGAAAGCGCACGAGACAGAGCAACCCATTGGCATGCACTTATCGAAGAAGTACTGACCTCCCCATTTGAACCCCAAGAGGTGGTGGCTCTCCGGGTGGACAGGCAGGAGCCTGAATGCCGCCTCGATGTCGGCCTTTGCTAACCAGGCCCCCTTCCCTGATCTCCTGACTTGATCAATGGCGTTGTCTAGTGAGCTGTAATGGACGGAGCATGCTTCCTCTGCCAGCCAGGAGTTGACAGAGTCCCCTTCTGGGAAGGACAGGTGGTAATTCAACCTGAAAGCCCCCTGCTCCTTCTTCGGGACGACTCCCAAAGGAGATACCACGAAATCCGGGAGGGGGGGGGAGGGAACGGGCCTGCCACCCTCCCCAGGAGCAGTTCCTTCCTGATCTTTTCAGTTACCACCGCGGGGAGGTGCCTGGCTGATTTCAAGTTGTCCGCCTCCCTGCTGACCCTCGGACCTAGGTACGGGATCCTAAAACCTTCCAGAAAACCTTCTGCTAGCGTTGCCATGTCTTTAGCAATGGGGTAAGATCTTAGTAGTGGCAGCAGGTTGGGGATGACAATTGGTGAGGGGCCCTTGTGTTGGAGCTGCCCAACCTGCGTGGTGGGCGACGACCTAGGGTGGGTCAGGGCCTCCCGGGGGGGGGGTTTGGATGCAGGGTGATGGGGGGGGGAGGGTGTTGCACAGGGCTAGAGGAGGGGCTGCTACTTCTCTGGTTTCTGGTGGCCCCCCGCTGAATCTCGTTTCTCGCAGGAGGTCGCTGCGTGAGAGCCGCTGCATTTGCTGCATGTGTGCGAGAATCTGCACGCTTTCCCCCATGTGCAGTTCCCTGCATTGAACAATCTGCATGTGCCCACAAATGCTCGTTTCTCCCCCCTATTGTGGGCCCCGCTGCCTCGCCCCCGCGAAAAGACTGCCTGAATTGACCTTTTTTCCCCCGTTGTTGTCCCTTTGCTACCTCGGTTTTCTTGTCGCTGGTGCCCGCTTTGGTAAGACCCTCGGCCTTCCCCTTGCCCATGTGCTGCATCCACAATCTGACCTCTATCTGATCCCATTCCAATTCGGGACACATGGACATCTTCTTTCTAAATTCATAATCATATCTGTACCAGCCCGTACCCCCATTTTCCGCTTCCTCAGTGATAATGCTCTCATACTGAAACAGGCCCTGCGCCTGTTCCGGGAAGCGCTCTGTGATGACTGCCGCTAATATTCCAAAAGCCTGCCTCCAGTTCTTGAGTGATTTCTCGGGCCATGCCTGGTATCGTGCCTTTTTCTCATCCTCTTTCGCCCCCACCTTCCTGATGTCAACCCCTTCCACCCCTATCATCAGAAGGGAGAAGATGTCTATGAACTCCCTGCGCCAGATGGCCTCCCTACCCGCCTGTGGTACCAGCCAGGCTAGGGAGCATTTGCCTGAGAGCAGGGGAGCCATGGTCATCTTGGAGGGCGCAGGGATGCTCGGCGAGGAAGGTGAGGTAGTGGGTGGCGCAAGGGGGGGCACAGCGGAGGAGGTGGGCGATGGCGTAGCCGGAGGGATTGGATAAACTATCAAAGACCGCTCAGTCGCCTCGTGAGAGGAGGATAGAACTGGCGCGCTGGGGGTCGCTGAGCCACTGCTGCTTCCCTGTGAAAGTTGCCCACCCCACGCGTGCGCGAAAGACAGATCCGCTGTGACTGTTGGGGCAGGGGGGGCAGCATGACCCTCAACTGCCGGCTGCGCCGCCGCCTTACTGCCTGCTCTCATTTCGTTCATGAATTCCTGCAGTGAGCTGGTGAGCTTACCCAACTCATCCCGCGTGGCAAAATTCAAAGGAGGGGCCGCCGCTTCCTGGGGTGGCGTAGCCTGGACCACCTGCAAGGGGGATGTGGCTGCCGGCACGTAGACGATAACATTCCTAGTTAACTCAGGTGCGCGGCTTTTGGCAGGGGCCGGCTCCGCAGGAAAGTCCTTGCAAGTGGTCTTCCTAACTCTCTTGGACCTCGTGGGTCCAGTGTCCTTATCCTCTGTGATTTCCTGTTCTACTACAGGGGCTGCCACAACAACCCCGGAGTCTCCTTGGCTGCTGACACCCAGTGCTTCACTGGCCCACGCCACCCCTTTGGCCTTTATTATGTCCAAGAGTGCCTTCAATTGTGCATCGTGGGCGGCTCCTGTAGGGGTCTCCGCAACCTGGCACGTCGGGGAAAAGAGCGGAGGGGATCCCTGGCTGTCCATTCCGCCGGCTCCCGTCGTGCCTGAAAAAGAAAATGCCCGGTGAGCTACGCTACCAAAGATGACATCATGGTGAAGCCAGGAGCGGAGGCCCCGCCTGCCCTCGTTGCCGCCCCCACCTGAGGCTCTCCCGCATCCCCGCCTAGCACACCTGACACCCCTCATTCTGTTCTCTTGAGCAAACCCTGTGCCCAAGATACATACCTTCCGAATGAAGCCTAGGATGCTGCACGGGTGCGACTGCGAGTGTGTCCACTGCAAGACGTAGCCTGGAATGGAAATGGGAGCATGAGTAACTGAACGATCCGGTGGGTCTGTAGAACGCTGATCACCGCGCCTGGGCAACCACCTTCCTGCGCAAGCACTGTGGGTGGCGAGAGCCCGCTGTCGGACCCCACAAATGTCCCCCCGAAACGCCGTCTCGGCCAACCTTACCTGAACTTCTCAACACCCTGTGTGGCCCTGCACGCCCCGCTTAACGTCTCCTCCCTGGCACCTGAAAACAGAGGAAACTATGAGCGCCCATCCAGTTCACTTTCACCTTTACCAGGCCCTGTCGGATGGAGCTGGTGCCCCTCACTCTATGGGCAGGGGACACAATTATTTAACTCAATGCACTTTACCAGACCCTGCCGGATGGAGCTGATGCCCCTCACTCTATGGGCAGGGAACACAATTTACACCAACCCCGTCCCCCGTCCCTCTGAGACACCATTGACCAACCCCGTCGCTCTGACTCATAGACCGTTGGCGCAGGGCCCCTGAAACCCCTATCCAGCACGGCCGGGCCCCCCCTGCCTGAAGTCTCTTCATTGTGTGCGCTCCTGCCGGCCCCCCGTTTGGGAGCAGGCCATCGGTTGGGGATCGCGCCGCGTGCGTCGCACGATATGATTGCTTTTCGCTGGAGGCTTACAAGCCGTCAGCGGCCTGCGCGTCCGTTCGCCTGGCCCAGCCCAGCCCCTGCCCGGCCGACGAACGAAGCGGCTCCCCCCCCACCCCTTCCGCCGCGGAGCCGCGACCCGGGGTAAAACGGGGGGCCTCTAGCTCAGCGACGGACCACTCACCAAGCGGAGGTAAAACCGTAATAAACTGTGCACCGGCAATGCAAGAGGCCAACCCTCATACCCACTGAAGCCCCGGGAATAGCCAGCGTGCTACCGCCAGCGCCGCGAGTGCCTCCCCTACTTACAGCTAAG
This sequence comes from Lissotriton helveticus, assembly GCF_964261635.1. Taxonomy (NCBI): domain Eukaryota; kingdom Metazoa; phylum Chordata; class Amphibia; order Caudata; family Salamandridae; genus Lissotriton; species Lissotriton helveticus. Next base: position 1,372,138,336 of record NC_136059.1, read on the forward strand.
CAGATGCCGGGCCCTGGGGTCGGAGCGCTTGGCCTGCTCGCGATGCGGCTGCTGCCGGCGAGGTGGTGGGTGCATGTGTGGCCGCTACCAGAGGTTGCACGTCGAGGCTATCTGTGCGCATTATATTCAGTCAAAGTTCCCGGCAGCCTAGGGTGTAGTAGACGCGAGGAAAGCCCCTCCCAGTCCGATGGAAGGAGGGATGAGGTAGTACGCTGCCAGAGCTACAGTTCCCGCAGTACCCCTCGAGGGGAATGGAGCGGGAGGGCTGGCCAGGGACGGACCGCAGCCATCCCCAAAACCAAAACCGCATGCCAAGTTTCACGCATCCCGCGTGCCCCGTGAGCCGCCGGACACGCGGCCTGGAGACCCCGGTTCCGTTAAGGGCTGGAACGGGTGTGGATGGTAGATGGTGTGGATGGCCTCCACCCCGCCCTCCACGTGTTAGCCACCTGCCGGGAGGCGCGGGCCATGCCACGTGGGAGGGAGCTGGCGGGCTGACCCACTGTCGGGCCTCCTCTGCCCCCCGGCCCGCAGCGTCGAGCTTTCGCCCGACCCGAGCGAGGCGACGCCACGGGAACATCAACTCCATCATTGTGTCCCACCATTAGGCAATAAAACAGCGCAGCTATTAGGCGAGATCAAATGGTCGTCAGAGGCCCCAGGAAAAGGTCTGACAATGGAAGTCGGATCCATTCGGGTGGGACAGAGAAATAAAGAAGGGAGGGGCAGTGCCCCCAAGTGTAAACGGTTAGTTGGCAAACGAACAAACAAACTTCCACTCTGGGTCACACAGTGATCCATAGACAGCAGTAGCAAAGATATCCGTAGCTGCAGTAAATTGCTGGCTTCCTAGCGCCTCCATTCGTATGCTGGATGTAGCGCCTACCGCACGCCATTAAATATAAATACAATGGCAAATTACCTTTCTAAATAATGATTTTGGGCGGGAGTGGGGATGCAGTGGAGCCTTTACCCCAAGTTAACGGGGAACTAGCGGTGACCCGAGTTCCCGGTGGCCAAGCAAGGTTGGGGGGTAGCCGCTCCGGAGGCACTGCCTGCGGTCGCTCCGACGGCAGCTCCTCAATTTCGGCCCACCCAAGGCGGGGAGAGGGGGGGTGGCGGGGGGGGGGATGCAGGGGGCACCGACCTCCTGGCAGCAGAGCCCCCACTGCCAGCCTGACCGCACGTGGGTGTATGTCTGGCCGCTTAGCCATCTCGCGGCCTGCCCCCCCCCTGCCCGTTCTTTCCCCCTGGCGTGTCCTGTGGTCCGCCGGACGCGTGGCCTGTGAGCCGCCGGACACGCGGCCTGTGGCCTCCCTTCGGGACCAAATGGTCCGCTGAAAGGTCGACGGCGAGGGAGGCAGGGGCAAAACGCCTGTTGCTCCCCCCCATGCGTGGCCCGTGGAGGGAGGGGATATGGGGTGGTGGAGGAGAGCGGGTGTGGAGGGCCTCCACCCCGCCCTCCGCGTGGTGGGGGCCTACCGGGAAGCGCGAGCTAAGCCACGTGGGAGAGAGCTTGCGGGCGACCCACTGTCGGGCTTCCCCAGCCCAAAGGTCCACCGCATCGGGCTTGCGCCCGGCCCGGTCGAGGCGCCGCCACGGGACCCACCATAACCCCCGACCTCAACCCCCGTGCTAAACCCCCAGAGCGGTGCTCAGTATGGTGGCACCCCCCACTCCACAGCAGCCTGCTTCCTAAGCAGGCCGCCTGGCCCCGATCGACCTCCGCTAGGAGGGAGTGGGCGGAGGAGGGGTGCCGGCCAACTAGGCCTGACTCACCGCAAACACGACGGTCCTAGCTTGCGAAGTGCGTCCTAAACGACCGTCTGTCCGTGGTGAGGGGCGGCAAAGAGGCCTGAACATGGCGAGGGGGACTTAAGTACCCCTCGCCAGGCCTGCCGCCCCCCGAAGCACGATACAGAAAAGGGGGTGGTGATGAACAGAGTGTCTGAATTAAGCAGACCACTCTTACCCAGTCCAAAGATCAGGGCTTGATCCATCACCGTTATTTATCTCACTGCCCCATCCCAGCTCAGAACCTGGCTATATGCAAATTAGTCTGTCCCTGGCCCAGTGCATCATGGGAACAGGGCAGACCAAACTACCAAGCCAATTCTTCACCAGAAAGGAGACAAGCTACCGGGGACCGGTTTCTGGCCCCCCGAAGCACGTCACTGGGCCAGCCCCGTTCCCTGCTGGACCCCTCCTGCCCGAGGGAGGAGGGAGTACCTGTATGGAAAGGGGGCGGGGGGGAGCCCCCCGGTGACTAAGGTGCCGCCCTCTTGATGGCCACCGGGTGGCCTCGGGCAGCTGCAAAAACACACGTGACTTCACTGGCTGCCTCAGTACTGCTCCGCTTCATTTAAGTACGAGACGCGTTGCCTCACCAAACTTCTCTGCTCCTTGTTTGTGGGTTCGTCGTGGGACTCATTACCTCGTTGCCATATTCGGGTGTAGTAACTCGAGTACAACGTTATTAATTTAAGATAATATTTATTTGAGTCCCACAGGAGCAACCGGAAAGTGCGGCTGCACAGTTCACAGGGAAAGAATCATAACTGTCAAACATAACTGTCACAGGATGCCTAACGCACGCCGCAGGCAGCGCGAGGCTGACGCTATTCTGGCATCACGCGCAGGGCACGCGATGGGCAAGATCATTACAGATTGGTTAGCCTTAGTGCATTGGCCATCAAACCAAATAGCTTTTTTAGGGGCTGTCTTCTTGTTCCTAATTTTTAGACCACCAGAGATTACAGCAGTAATATTACAGAAGGCTCCGATCTGAGGATCAGAATAACCCCCATTTTTACAGTTTTCAATATCATGTTTACAATCCTGCACTAGCCTATTCAGAAATTTGTCTGGGTTAACACCAGACCATTTGATGGTGATGCCATTCTCTCCTTGTGTTGATATAGAGGGGGCTAAACGGGGCCCCGCTGGTGGAATCTCATTTAGTCTAATAGTTAAGAATAGTGGATGATGGTCACTGAAGCAACTTTCTATCACTTCCATCTTCACTATCTGTCCTCGTCCAGCTTCTGAGATCAATATATAGTCAATAATTGAGCATAGTCTATGACCTTCATAAGTTGGTGATGGAGGTTGTCCTTCTGCAGTTGACTGATCTATTAATTCTACATTGCCCCATTGATAGCGGGAAATGGGAGTCATTTTCACCAAACTCATTCCTGTGTTCACAATTTTTCCCTTCTAGGATGTCCCATTTCTTGCTATTAAAATCCCCAACCCAGATAAAAAATAAAATGTCTGTAATGTGTTTTATGAATACATCTAGCTCCTTCTCAAGTGCCAATATAACTTGGTTTCTAGTATTGTCAAAAACATTATTGTTAAAGTTGATTATTACAAAACATAAAAGTTGGAAATAATGTCAGTGTAAACTTTTTTTAAGAGTTAGTGGACATGTAACAGAAATGAAGACAGCTAGTCCTCCTTTGGCCCTTCTGTTCCGAGAAGGAGCTGCTGGTGTAGCAACTGTTAAAAAGCAATCTATATGGAAAGATTCCATATTTCAAGTTTCTTGCAGGCAGACGATTTGGCAATTACTTATTAATTTAAGCCAAGCTTCATCATTCAGCTTGTTTTTAATACCTGCAATGTTCCATGTTATCAACGTCAGGTTCTTATGTTCCACAATTTCAATAGTATTTGGTTAGTTGAAGTAATAAAACAGGAATTACACTCAACAACCTGATGTAGTCAGTCTAACTCACTGCATCTTCTAAGGGGCCAAATCAGTGCTAATGGTGTATACCGGTCCACTGAGATTGGTCCATTATCTGGGTCGCTGAACTTTTCCATGCCTGGTTTGTAGAAGAACCCTAGCGGAACAGCAGTAATGGCATCGATTAGTGGCTTTATTGACATTGCCCCTCTGGTGCAAAGCTCTTCAAACAATGCTCTAACAATTTCTGGATACCGGAAAGTTACAATACAGTTCTCTTCACAGTGTTTTAGAGATTTACCCACGCAATCGACCCTTCTAACCATGATGATATTTTCGGTAAGAGAGTTCGAGTGATGATAACAATGTTTAGTGAACCAATGCACAACCTTGTTCTTCAAATCCCCCCAATCCTCTTTGGCCCTATCTGTTAACACTGGGACATTTTTCAAAATGATGGTGTAAGGTGTGGCCTCAGGTGGTAAATGTAGGGATCTCTGATGGTTTATTAATGGTAAATGGGTTGAAGGAAAATTGTCAAAATTTTTATCTTTAATCATTGACGACTTTGTCATGCTAGAAGTTCGTAACACAAAATGCTTATTATTCTTGGCCATAGTGTCCACATTTTTTTCCCTGGCCCGTTACTGCTAGACGTGACGAGCCTGATATGCTTTGTATGGTGTCATTAGGCATAGTTTGTTGGTTTTGATCCACGACCAAGCTACAGGTTGTTGCCTTCGATTTGGTTGCACTGGGGAATTTCCCTGGTAGGATTGATTCTGTAATAAATTTTACCATGCGGGATACATCGCTCTTATGCTATTTCAGACATTAATTTCCTTTCAACTGTGTCAATTTTCCCATGTAGTTCTTAAATAAAGATTCCAGGTTATGAGGGTAGTCAGGACTTTATGCACTCCATGAGCCCTTACTCATTTTCTTGGGAGGTGACTGTGGCTCTTTTATTGTAGCTTTCGATGGCTGTTTGTTTTGTGGGGGAAATAATCAGATCAGTGCTATCTGTTAAAATTGATATTTAGAGGGGTGTAGTCAATACACAAGGTGCTTTACTAAGATTCTGTGTTACAGCCGTTGCGCCCTTTGGTGACGAATTTACATTTAATTCAGACTCAAGGGCTACTACGTCCGATCTGGTTTCTTCCGTAACTGCAGAGAAGGCTGTCTTTGTGGATGCTAAGCATTCCTCTACATTTACAATCTCACTGTCAATTAGTTCCATTGTGGTTAAATAGTTGGTTATGGGGGCGCTTAGTCTGGCGTTTTTATTTCTGCGACCTGACTAAACTGCTGAAAGTTTACGTTTCGCATGGTTTGAATAAAGATCAAAAAAATACTTTTCCAAAATAAATAAATTGCTGTACTATTGTGTAACGGTTATATGAACTTGTACCATGACTCAAAGGTCGTATTTTTGCTTAAGGGGGTGGCCCAGCCCAGCCTCTGCAGGCCACTGACAAGCGCAGGTGGGCCCACCCTTCGCCCGGGAGCGGCCCAGGCACGCCTGCGTAGCAGGAGCCCCTCAGCAGCTTATGTACGCCTCCTGGCGCGAAGAGAGAACTTTGGCGGTTCCAGACACGATGACTGGGAGGTTGTTGTCCCCCCCCACCCTAGAAAAGTGCATATATGCGCTTTCTGGTGCGAAGAGGGGACATTGACTGCTCCTGCCGCGACGCGTGGCGGGGGATGTGATCCCCCCCTTGAAAAGTGCAAAAGTGTACGTTTTCCTGCAGTGACGGGCTCCCACGCCACAGGAGACCTGACATTTTATGTGCGCCTCCAGGCACGAAGAGAGGACATTGGCGGCTCCTGCCGCGATATATATATATGCAGCAGAACTCCTTCCGGAAGAAAAGAGCAGAGAGCCAAGGGTAAACAGTTGGAGGCTTTTTAATGAGGTAAATGGCAAATGCATTTCTGGCAGGTGATAGCCTTCATCAGCGCCCAGAGCCTCTATGGGTGATACAACACCCTGCAGGTAGGTCCCGCCCCTTTTAAACTCGTTGTTGTAAGTTCGCACCACCCCCTGTGACTCATGGCAGCACACCTGTGTAGCGTCCGGTGAATGTGGGGAAACTACCAGTTCCAGAATCCCAAGTGATAGGTCCTTGAAGGTGTTGCTGGGGGGATGGAGTGATGACCTTGTTGTTGTGCGGGAGTGCGGGAAGCAGGGTGTGCCCTCAAAGAAAAAACCCAAAATGTGATGATTTTTTGTTCGGCTTTGCAGTCCACATAAAAAACGCCTCCTCAGATCCCCTGTACCGCCTCAGCCTCAAAGAACAGGGATCCATGCGACAGGGGCTGCAGTGACAATGCACACTGCCCAGCATGAGGTTTGATGACCCCACAACTGCCAACTCTTTTCCCGGACTCCAAGGCGGGCTCCAGACTGACCAAATACCTTTGGATACACGAAGAACTGCGACAGTTCAAACCAGTAAGGTCCGGGCCCAAGGCGAGGCGGGGGTACTCTGTACGGAAGAGGTGTGGCGCCGCGGCCAGGGCGACTGACGCTGGAATCTGGGGACCACGGTTCGATCCCTGGCTCCGGCGGCAGGTTAGCCCAGCACCATGTGACTCTGGGCAATAGCTCGCTTAATCTTCCCGACGGCCCCCAGCGCCTAGAGACCCTTACGGGTGATTGTGCGCTTTACAAATGTGGACTTTACTTTACTTTTACTCTGTAGTGCGTCTCTGGCTGACGCAATGGTATGTGCAGCAGAACTCCTTCCCGAAGAAAAGAGCAGAAACCCAAGGGGAAACAGTTCGAGGTTTTTTAATGAGGTAAATGGCGAATGCATTTCTGGCAGGTGATAGCCTTCATCAGCGCCCAGAGCCTCTACGGGTGATACAACACTCTGCAGGTAGGCCCGGCCCCTTTAAACTCATTGTTGTAAGTTCGCACCGCCCCCTGTGACTCATGGCAGCACACCTGTGTAGCGTCCCGTGAGTGTGGGGAAACTACCAGTTCCAGAATCCCAAGTGATAGGTCCTTGAAGGTGTTGCTGGGGGGATGAAGTGATGACCTTGTCGTTGTGCGGGAGTGCGGGAAGCAGGGTGCGCCCTCAAAGAAAAAAAACAAAATGTGATGATTTTTTGTTCGGCTTTGCAGTCCACATAAAAAACGCCTCCTCAGATCCCCTTCACCGCCTCAGCCTCAAAGAACAGGGATCCATGCGACAGGGGCTGCAGTGACAATGCACACTGCCCAGCGCCAGGTTTGGATGACCCCACAACTGCCAACTCTTTTCTCGGACTCCAAGGCGGGCTCCAGACTGACCAAATACCTTTGGATACACGAAGAACTGCGACAGTTCAAACCAGTAAGGTCCGGGCCCAAGGCGAGGCGGGGTACTCTGTAGTGCGTCTCTGGCTGACGCAATGGTATGTGCAGCAGAACTCCTTCCGGAAGAAAAGAGCAGAGAGCCAAGGGTAAACAGTTGGAGGCTTTTTAATGAGGTAAATGGCGAATGCATTTCTGGCAGGTGATAGCCTTCATCAGCGACCAGAGCCTCTATGGGTGATACAACACCCTGCAGGTAGGTCCCGCCCCTTTTAAACTCGTTGTTGTAAGTTCACACCGCCCCCTGTGACTCATGGCAGCACACCTGTATAGCGTCCGGTGAATGTGGGGAAACTACCAGTTCCAGAATCCCAAGTGATAGGTCCTTGAAGGTGTTGCTGGGGGGATGAAGTGATGACCTTGTCGTTGTGCGGGAGTTCGGGAAGCAGGGTGTGCCCTCAAAGAAAAAAAAACAAAATGTGATGATTTTTTGTTCGGCTTTGCAGTCCACATAAAAAACGCCTCCTCAAATCCCCTGTACAGCCTCAGCCTCAGAGAACAGGGATCCATGCCACAGGGGCTGCAGTGACAATGCACACTGCCCAGCGCGAGGTTTGGATGACCCCACAACTGCCAACTCTTTTCCCGGACTCCAAGGCGGGCTCCAGACTGACCAAATACCTTTGGATACACGAAGAACTGCGACAGTTCAAACCAGTAAGGTCCGGGCCCAAGGCGAGGCGGGGGTACTCGGTAGTGCGTCTCTGGCTGACGCAATGGTATGTGCAGCAGAACTCCTTCCGGAAGAAAAGAGCAGAGACCCAAGGGGAAACAGTTGGAGGCTTTTTAATGAGGTAAATGGCGAATGCATTTCTGGCAGGTGATCGCCTTCATCAGCGCCCAGAGCCTCCACGGGTGATACAACACTCTGCAGGTAGGTCCCGCCCCTTTTAAACTCATTGTTGTAAGTGCGCACCGCCCCCTGTGACTCATGGCAGCACACCTGTGTAGCGTCCCGTGAGTGTGGGGAAACTACCAGTTCCAGAATCCCAAGTGATAGGTCCTTGAAGGTGTTGCTGGGGGGATGAAGTGATGACCTTGTCGTTGTGCGGGAGTGCGGGAAGCAGGGTGTGCCCTCAAGATCTTGGGCCCTGCAGGAGGGCCCCTGTGATGCTTCATTCGTCAGCTACAAAGCGGGGCAGGCTCCTGTCCCATGTTTACTTCATATCCACTTGGACATTATGTGGTAGTTATTTGGACAAAGAACGCACCCACTTGGGAATGAAAGTTTGGCACTACAGATCCCAACACGCCACAGTGGAAAACACACCCAGTGTGGCGGGAACTGTTTAAATATGTGCGTAAGTTAAGGCGTTTCTTTGTGACTTCATACCTGTGCCACTGATGAGAGTTTTTTCTCGAAACGCATTTGGCAGTTTATTTTACTGATGACGCTTGTGACTGGGAGACTGCTGGCAAGCTGCCGAAAATAAAAGGAAGTTTGAATCCATTTCGTGTGGCCTCAATTCAAAAGGGCTTCCTGCGTTGATGGATATATATATATATATATATATATATATATATATATATATATATATATATATATGTATATATACACACACATAGAACCATAACGTAAATATAACTTACCTGTGATCATGCTGCTTGAAAAAAAAGTATTCAAGTTTTTAAAACTCAAGTATTCTTTACTCACTTAGCACCACAACCTCGACACCCAGAAGGTCAGGCAGGCCCTGCACCCTGTTCAGGATATCTGCCCAGCGGTGCTTCAGCTGCTGTTAGGTGCATGTGATGCAAGTGCTGCTGTGCATACATATCAACACTCGGCCCCAGAGCACCAGATGCCCCAGAGGGGCATACCCTTCTCTGGATCTACTGTGAGCATATGGGGGAGATGGCACTGCCCCCAGAAAAGGAGTGCTGCCACCTCCGCCTCACTGAAATGGGGCAGGGGCTGCATTCTTGCCCACCTGCATCACCCACAGGGGGTGTGGATGGTGCTGCCTGCTTCTGCTGCTGGGTAGGAAGGATTGGAGTCGGGAGAGGAGTCAGATGGGAGGTAGTCTGATGGGGATAGGAAGATAACAGGAGGACAGAGCAGGAAAATACAAGTAAAATCAAAGTACAAAAAAATCAAAAAATGTAAAATAAACATGGGGGAATGTTAGACAGTAATACATGATACAAGTAAACAAAATTTGGGATTGGGAACTGGGAGATTGGATGGGGGTGGATTGGGTTGGATAGGATTAAGAGGGGAGCAGGCAGCCAGCAGGGAGAAACAGAAGGCTGCAAAACAAAAAAGCTGCATCCTTTTGTGTCATGGTGCCACCCGTGCTGACTTTTCAGTGCAGAATGTGCTACTGGCATGAAAAAGCAGCCCCAACGGCAGGGCAATCATGGCAGGACAGCCATTTTCTATCCATTGGTCTTGAGACTTTTTTGATAACTCAATGGAATTCCACGGAGCGAAACTCTGCAAGTTCTGCCTAGTCATATTTAGGATCAACATAACAGTGCCAAGATCTTCAATACTGCTGGGATCACTGTGCGAGTTACAATTCACCAAAAGCTTTCCCTTAGGAAAGAGCAGTATATGTAATGAAAAAGGTAAGGTTGAAATTGAGAATGTTCTGCTGCAAAAGGAAAATATTCTCTAATGGAATAATGAAGCAATTCCAGAGTAGCAGAGATCTTCTCTTAGAAAACCAATTCTTAGAAAATTGTATAAGGCCTAACAAGGGATAACAAAAGAGCTTAAAGAGGGAAATCAGTTAGATCTTCCAAAGTCTGAAAAATTGCGTTTGAGGGTTACAAGACGATGCGATTATCACAGTACAGGCTATTCCTGCAAAGAGTCTAATAATATCCAGGAACTCACTTGTACAAAGCACTGGCGCCAGGATTGTAAGCTTGGTGAACCTTGGTCCTTTCAGATGCGTGTTAAACCAAGGGGCAAGATTAGCATGGTAACGTTTATTTTCCACTTGAATTGAAGTAATCCAAGAACAAAAGATACAGTAGAATTCCAAAGGTGGTGAAAACAATAGATGCCATATTACCAAAGTGCAGGGGATAAACTTGATTACTAAGGCAAGGTCTTGAAATTCATTCTCACACCTACAATGGCAAAGACAGTACTTTCACAGAACATATCTAAATCTCCCTGTTTTATCTCTAAAAGTAATTGGCATGATTGTATTCATAAAGGGAGGTGATAATTTGGTTCTAATAACTTGAGATTGGATAGTTCACAAAAAATCTTATATCGTGATGAAATTTAGATGAAATGATACACAATATTTTCTTGTTTGGTTTATCTTTATTTTGTAGAATTTCATGCAGTGTTTTACAAACTTTTGGAAGTAGTAAAGTAAAAAATAAAATTAAAAAGTATACACGAGTATAATACAATAAAACATGTCATAATACACGTTCAAGGTTTATGTTCTGAGGAAAAAGTACATTTAAAAAAGTGACCAAGCTCTAAGGTTTAAAAAATGTCAGGGTTAGAGTCAAACATTCTAGGGGGAAAAGTGCCATTTTGTTGCTTAGAACCCAGTAACAGTGGACAAGCCAAGAAAGCCCAGGCTTGGCGTGCTCCACAATGCAGCCTTGTAAATTAGGAACAAAACAGCTATCCAGGGTAGCTGGTGTAATACAATGTTGGCAAAAAAACAAATCTGAAATGTATGTGTTTCTCTTTCCAATGAAATTAGAATTGAGAGCAAATGCAAATGCCGAATAGATGCAGGGCGAGAAAGTAAAGAAAGTCTGTAACTACAGAAAGGTTGAACTTCACAGATTTGTCCCAAAACCTGAGCCCACTAGGAAGTGCTGTAGGTCAATTTGTCTGAAAAATCTGGTTTAGTGCTTCTATTGCGGTACCCAGCTCCTTCTAAAATTGCATTGTTTGTTAAGTCAAGGATGGCCCATGTTATTGGCATATAAATAGGTCTCCTGCTTCTTACATTTAGCCATATACTTTGAACACAACTCATATGCTTTCTGAATGTGTGGAGTTTGCTTATTTGATTTATACACATCTTGCAGACAATCACTTACCTTTGTGCTCTTGCTCATTTTGGAACTAAATTTAATTTTGTTTGCCTAACTTGCTTCATGTCTCTCTGACCTAGGGTATGTGTGCATGTTTCTCTACCCGTGTCAAATCTAGGTCTTTGCCCCTTGGCAAGTTTTTGTGTCTTTATCTGCGAACTGTTTCCTGTACCCTTGTCTTCCTCTCGCAATCATTGTTGCCTCTAAGTGGCCTTATCGCATACCCCAGCTGTACTGTCCAGGTTGGTCTCCCTTCTACAGTGTTTGTGAATCAATATTCACTGGGAATTTCTTTTTCAACTAGTGACCATATCTGGTTACCCAAGTTGTGGAAACGTGTAATATTTTACTTAGCATAAGCTACAGCCATTTTGGCGGAGGTGTCCATTTTGTTTCCTTCATAATTCTTCTGTCTCTGCTGATCTTCTTTTCACTCTGCTTGTGTTATCTATTTTAGTTGACCTCCTGACATGGCTAAGCAATGTACGTGCTGGGGGTTTGTAGCTGCTAGTGCACCTGGTCTCAGATGTTAACTGTTGGCCCTTTACTGCTGCCATAAGCATTTCTGCTCTCCCTCCCACTTTGCTGACCATGTAGGCATTCATCTGCACTTGTTTGCTGATAGCTATTTCTAAACTTGTGCTTTCCATTTCTGTTCAAATGCTTACATTGCAACAAAATGGTATAAAAGGGACGATGGTTTATGAATTCAGTGTACTTTCTCCTGCAACACTTGAGAGTGTTGTGTGGACGTGGTCCCACTCATGAGTGATTAATAATCTGGTTATTTTATTTCAACTCCAGTGCTGATCTCTTTCTGTTAGTCTTTGGCACCCGTGGACGAGACGGTGACCGTGCACCAGTGTACCCCTAAAAAGGTACATTTCCACAGTTGTGCCCGGCGTGGGGCCCCATCCGAGACACGGCCGTCAGAGGAATGGTCTCGACGGAGCATCGAAATATTACTGAGGATTCGCACTGCATGAGAAGACCCTTGTCTTTGCAGGCCAATGTGAATTTTCTGTTTTTCCCAATTTGACCCTCCATGTGGTGGCCGGTCTCGACTGGGGCTTTCTTTGGCATACTTTTTGCAGTGACCATTAGGTCGACCAGAGATCAGCAGGTGGGGGTTGGAGACTTCTATTTGGTAATGTCGCTAAAGCGGCACTCTTGATTTGCCTCGGTTTAGTTTTTTGGTTTAGTTTTAGTATTCATTCTTTACAAAAACTGTAGGCAGGTAATGTGGAGATTTTTCTCCTTTTGGAATATTTGTTTGGAGTAGTAATATTTTACATATACTTGTAAAAACATGCCTGTTCTCAGCACACTCCATAAGTGGTGTTGCTGCTCTTGTGGTACCAAGAAAGTCTTAGAGCAAAGTCAGCCGGCTCCTCTGGAAGGGACCCCAAATAGAGAGATGTATATCAAATACAGTATTTCTCCCATAATTCATGGTTCATTGTGGAACAAATTCACAAAAAAAGAGTCTGATTTACAATGACCAGTGAATGGGTCATTCGATTCTAAAAAGGTTCAATATGTAGAGCAGTGTTTATTTCAAAGAAAAAGTAGACAGGATGTGTTGATTGTGTACGTATGTGGGATAAAGAAGTGAGAGAGAGAGCGAAAAGAGCTGAAGCTTTAGCAGAAAAAGAGTAGCGGAAAACGATATATCAAAAAGCGTTGGAATTAAAAGACAAGGAAATGAACGACAAAATAAAAAAGGAAGATAGAGAACATCGTTTAGAGGTAAATGGCCAATATCCTATTAGGCACCCTATCTATCCACTAATTAATACACCTCAGGATGATTGCATCCTATTAGATCCGCCCCCACCGCCATATAAATTTCCCACACCAGGTGCCCCTGAGGATGAGGCTTCTGATGAGGAGCTCTCTTCCTCAGAGGATAAAGATAAAGACAAGCAAGTTGAGAGACAGACTCGCTCTACTCTGTCTAGCACAGATAAAGATAAATTGAGGGCAGTGCTAGAGTGGAATCTCGTGAGAAGACTACAGCGACGATCCTCACAACTATAGTTCAGGCTTGGGAAAATGCAAAACAGTTATATGTTTTTAGAAAAGTTCTGTTAGGAGATGGGACTTACCCTTTCAAAATCATATCTGACACTATTCTATTCTATTCTATTCTGGGTTTGGTAAAGCGCAACAGCTGCCCCAGCAATAGGGCGTCCCGGCGCTGAGAGAAGTCACACACCCTACCAGGAGGAGAACAGGGAGGGGGCGGGGGGGGGGGAAGAGGAGCTGCCCTAGTCGGGAGGAAAGAGAAGGGTCTTGATTGCCTTACGGAAGGCAGAGAGGCAGTCTATGGAACGTATATGAAGAGGAAGAGCGTTCCATAACTTGGGTCCCAGGACATTGAAGGAGCGACCTCCAGTGCGACAGAGCTTTATTCGAGGTACTTTCAGAAGGAGTTGGTTGGAGGAGCGCAACTCGCGGCTAGGAGCATAGGGGCAGGTGAGGTTTTGTAGCAGAGGGGGGTTTCCCTGTTTGACGATTTTAAAGATCGTAATGAGAGCTTTGAATTTTACTCTGTTTTCGACGGGCAGCCAGTGAAGTTTGCGGATGGTGGCTCTGGCTGAGCATCTGCAGGGAAGACCGACCAGCGTTCTTGCCGCCGCGTTTTGAACTCGTTGAAACCTAGCAGTTTCTGCTTTGTTTGCGCCTAGGAGGAGGACGTTCGCGTAGTCCAGGCGTGATAAGATGGTTGCCTGGACAATCAGCTGGCGGACCTTCGAATCGAAAAAGCCGAGTATGGGCCTAAGATTTCTCAGAAGACCTATACAGGTGGCTGCCACCTTTTTGGTGTGTGTCTGGAAGCTGAGAGTGGCATCCATCCAGACTCCCAGGTTTTTGACGCTAGATTTAGGGAGTGGGGTGGTACCAAGGGATGACGGCCACCAGTGCTCGTTCCAATGGCTGGTGTTTCTGCCAAGAAGGAGCACCTCGGTTTTCCCGGCATTCAGTTGGAGATAGTTGTCCGTCATCCATTGTGCCACTGCTGCCAGGCCATTTCTGAACCTGGACGCCGTGATGGAAGGGCTTTCAGTGAGGGTGACGACCAACTGGGTGTCGTCGGCGTACGATACCATCGTGAGCCCCCACTCTTTGGCTACTTCCGCAAGAGGCTGAACATATAAGTTGAAAAGGGAGGGGCTCAGCGCTGAGCCCTGGGGAACTCCCTGTGCTATTGGATAGGGTTTTGAGAGGAAAGGGGGAGCTGATACCCGAAAGGATCTGTCCTTAAGAAAGGAGCGGAACCAGGTTAGAGCAAGGCCAGACACACCGGCTATCTCCAGACGTTTCAGAAGAATGTCGTGTGATACCGTGTCAAAGGCTGCGCTGAGGTTGAGAAGAATCAGCGCAGCACTTTGACCGGAGTCTAAAATCGTCCGGAGATATTCGGTGGTGGCCAGAAGGGCAGATTCCGTGCTGTGACCCGGTCTGAAGCCATTTTGGGATGGGTCCAGGATGCCATTTAGGTCCACATGTTTGGAGAGAATGCCGTTGACGTGGGCTTCTGCTATCTTAGACATCCAGGGGAGAAGGGATATAGGTCGAAAGTTTTCTGGCTTCGAAGGATCCAGGGTGGGTTTTTTGATGATGGGTGACACCCAAGCCTGTTTCCAGGCTATAGGTACAGTGGCGGATGTAAAGGAAAGATTAAGAATTTCGATCATGGAGGGTAGGAAGAAGTCAAGCGAGTCCAGAAAATGAGAAGGGCTCATAGGATCCCCGGGGGAGCCAGATTTCACTTTTTTACAGAGTTTAGTCAGGTCAGTAGCAGTGATAGCAGGGATTTGGGTAAGAGGGGTGATAATCAAGTTTAGGTTGTTGGGTTCACCAGGGTGAAGAGGGTTCTGCGAAAAAGTTTTGTATATGTTCTGGACTTTCTCTATGAAGTATGTGGCAAGCTGTTCGCATTGTTCATTGGATGCAATTTTGGGAGAGGGTGACCTGGGACTCTGAAGTTCTTTGACAAGTTTGAAAATCGTTTTAGTTGGGTTTGGGTTAGAACTGATTTTGTCGGCATAGAAAGCTGCGCGGGCAGTACGGATGGCTTTATGATATATTTTAAGTTTGGATAGTTAGCTTTGACAAGCGGTTAAATTACAGGAGGATACATTACAAATGCAAAAGGAAAAATAATTAGCTAAAAAGCAGCAAGCAGGCATTGAGACAACAGAATCTCAGACAGAGAAGACCGATAATCCGGTGGATGGAAATGATCCCAGCAGTAGCGAGTCTGCTACGAGACCAATGCGTGAAGCTGCACCCCTGTATGTTCCTTCGAAAGGTGTGGGAACAAGTGATGATAAAACTTCGTAGGATGCAAAGAGATATTTTATATATAATTGGGTCTACACTCCTTGGAGCAGGGCAGATGTTATAGCTCTTAAGGCTGCTTTACCTGACCCCCGGAAAAATCCTGCCGCCTTCTATGAGGAGGTGGAAGAAGCCATCAGCTCCTGCACTCTGACCTTATCAGATATTGATATGTTCTTCTGGCTTATTTTGCCCGAGATGTGGAGAACAATACATAAACTAGATGACAATGTGGCATTTGCTGAACCCTGGGAATATTTAGAAGAAAAAGATGCGGAAAAGGAGCCTGCGCAGAAACCTCAGAAGGAGATATTAAATCTTCCTAAAGCTATTGTGACAAAGTTGAAGACTCTCATACACCCTGAGAAAATAGACTGGACTACGTTAACATCTACATGCCTCCGCTCGCCCCACATCGTCAGAACCTACTGACTCAACATTGTGTCATATGCAGACGACACCCAACTCATCCTCTCCCTATCCAGCAAACACAACTTTCGAGAAGGCATGGAAGCTGTGGCCAAATGGATGAAAAACAGCTGCCTACAACTAAACTCTAACAAAACGGAAGTACTCATCATGGCCCAAACCCAGACACCTGGAACGACATCTGGTGGCCCCGCCCTAGGAAGCCCGCCCACCCCCACTGACTACACACGCAACCTGGGAATCATCCTGGACTCAGAGCTCAAAATTGACCACCAGATCAATTCCGTCTAGACCTCCTGCTTCCACACCATCTGCCTTCTACGCAAGACCTTCAAATGGTTCCCCCTCGAAAACAGAAACACCGTCACTTGCGCCCTGGTCACCAGCAGGCTCGACTACGGCAACACACTCTTTGCCGGAATAAACAAAATCCGCACCGCAAGCTACAGAACATCCAAGACGCCGCCACAAAACTGGTCCTCAACCTGCCAAGCCACTGCCACATCTCCCAGCACCTGCGCACACTCCACTGGCTCCCCATCGAAGCTAGAGTCACCTTCAAGGTGCTAACCCACGCTCACAAGGCTCTCCACGACACCGGACCAGCATACCTGAACAGCCGACTCAAATTCCATGCATCCCAAAGGACCCCATGATCAGCCCAGCTCTCCTACGCCATGGTCCCCCGCACCAGAAAGACCAGATCGGGAGGCCGCTCCTTCTCCTTCCACGCGGCCAGTGCCTGGAACGACCTTCCGCTCCACCTCAGACAGATAACATAGCTCCCCATCTTCTCAATAAACCTCAAAACCTGGCTCTTTGACAGACCCCCTTCTTGATGGACTGGAACCTGCGATAAGAAGGTTAAAGATTTAAAGACAAAAGTTATGTTGGCCCAAGTATATTGTCCACAATTTAGGGGAGGTGGAAGAGGTGGACATGTACTGTATACACCTGGAGTGCCCCCTCTTCCTCAAGCAAATTTGTCCCCTATCAGTGTGCTTATTGTAAATAGACTGGGCATTGGCGTTCTGAGTGCCCTCTTTTGCAAGGTCAGCAGTACCAGCAGGAAAGGAATATGAGAGGATGCCCTAGGAATTCAGGAAACAGGGGAGGTACAGGAGCTCGTCCCAGGTTTGAGGCAGTTGAACAAGGACCAAATTACTCTAATACTTTTTATAAACGAAAGAAATACCAAATGTCTGATTATTCTGCGGATACACTTGTAGATTCCGATAACGCATGGGGATGATGGGGTAAGGGACCGGTTGAGGTGCCAGTAGATCAAATGGGTCCTTATGTTGACGCAAATGTCTTTGGATCTACTGATCGGTTTCTGGTTGACACAGGGGCTACATGTAGTGCTCTGTCTAAAAAATTGGTTCCTAAAGCTCCCCTGTCCAGCACAATGATAACATCGATAGGATTCGATGGAACACCTACACCTAGCCCGCTTTCTCAGCCACTTGAATTCGGACTTGACAAATTCACTGCAGCATGTCCATTTTTGCTTTCCCCTAACACGCCGGACAACATTGTTGATATTGATATGCTTAAATATTTTCGTGCTACAATACGTTGTTCTCCGGAAGGTGTGCATGTTATTTTGAATGACAATCATCCAATGGTTGAGAGATCCTGTCTTATCAATGAGGAGGCTGCTCTGGCATCCCTACCTTGTACTTTATGGGCTAGTTCAGATATTGATGTGGGTCAAATGGTAATTCCACCTGTGCACATCCAAGTAAAGGAAGGTGTTTCATTGCCTCAATACAAAATATCCAGAGAAGGTGAAGAAGCATTAGCACACATTGTTCAGGATTTGATTAAAGTGGGGGTGGTGGAGGAAGTCCCCTACAATACTTGCAATAGCCCTATCCTTCCAATTTTGAAAAAAGACACTGCTACTAAAATTTACAGATACATTATTGATTTGCGAGAGGTTAATAAAATAGCAGTGCCCGAATAACCGGTAGTTTCTGATATCACGACCCTTCTTGCTATGGTCCCTCCCACTGCCACTACATTTTCGGTGATCGACTTAAAGAACGCATTTTTCTCAACAGTCATTAACCCAGACAGCCGTTATCTTTTTGGATTTACGTTGAAAAATAGATCATCCCGGTTCAGTAGAGCTCCACAGGGCTATACAGAGAGTCCTAGCATTTACCGTCAGGTATTAAAACGGCAGCTTGAATCCTTTTCTGTACCAAAAGGGGTGGCTCTTATCCAGTACGTCGACGACATCTTGTTAGCTGAAAATACCCCTGAGCAGTGTGAAGAAGGAACACTGTTATTGTTATCGTTCCTTGCCTCTCATAATCACAAAGTCTTGCGAAAGAAATTTCAATATTGTAGACAGCAGGTTACCTATTTAGGTCACCTCCTGTCTAAGGAGGGACGTGCACTCACACCAGATCGCATACAGACCATTTTAGATACTCCTGTGCCCCGTACTCAGAAATATGTCAGTGCACTGATTGGCCTTACTTCTTTTTGTAGGCAGTGGATCCCCAGTTTTTCGCACATTATTAAACCTTTGTTGGCCCTTTTGACTAAAGACACTCCGATGCCCCTCCCATGGACTACGGAATGTCAGAATGCCTTCCAACAGTTACGACAAGCTCTTTGTTCTGCTCCAGTATTAGGAACTCCAGACTACACTAAGACTTTCACACACTATGTACACGAAAGGGAAGGTTGTACCCTCTCGGTTTTAACACAGATGTACACTGATAAACAACGTCCTTGTGCATAATTCTCAGCTGTCCTTGACCCGGTCGCTTGCGCACTGCCTGGATGTTTCTGAGCAGTGACAGCAACGGCTGAATCTATACGTCAGAGTGATGGAATAGTTTTGTCACACAAACTGCTTGTGTTAGTACCCCATTCAGTTGATGCTTTGCTAAATCAAACAAAAACACAGCATTTGACAAGTGCTAGCTTAACAGGATTTGAATTGACACTTTTGGCCCCTCATATCACATTTAAAAAATGTTTGACATTAAACCCTGCTACACTATTGCCATTTCCAGCTACTCAGTCTCAGTCACAAGAGTTACATGATAGTATATTCCTGTCACGGCGCACTCCAGGGGTCACAAAGAAACACTGCCGAGACCTACAGCCCCGTGTAGATGGAGGCTGTAAACGGAACTACACTCCCCATGATGCACAGGGGATGTTCCGTCGTGATGTCACACGCCACGCTGGAGCCACGTTAAGGCTGCCGGAAGAATTCACCCGGTGCCGATTATTCCTGTAAGTTTCCCCGGAGAAGCGGCTCCTGATCCTGGTAGGGGTGCAGTTTGCACCAACTTACTTTTCTGACATTTATTAAGGAAATCGCCCTGTATCTGCTTGAGGCGATTGTTGCAGCCCCGTTGGACGAGTCATTGCAGACTCATTGCGGAGGCTGCTGTTTATTGCTGCATGGTCATTAGAGAAAGTGCTTATTTTTTACGCTTTCTCCTTGGTTGTTGTCCGCGGGTAGTCCCTTTGGATGAGCCTGGTTCGGCTCTTGCGGGGCTACATTACTGTGTTATTTTCACGAGAGGTGAAAAGGAACCTTTTTAGATTACAGCTACGCAGTGGCGCAGCTGCATTGAAGCACTCTTAGCATCGGCTGTATGAGATAATACAGCAAGTGGAACTAGACTAAGGGATTGCTTATCTAACTTTTGATGGTATATCGATGGAAGAATAAGCCTGCAATTATATTTGCTTCATAAATATTATTTGGTTCTGGACCCAGCATTTATTAAGTCTGTGTTTGCTCTTCTCTTTATATCAGGGGCAGGTTGAGCTCCGTGGAAGATAGCTCATTTCCCCTGTTATTTGGGTCTATTATCGTCTCTAGGTACGCGCTGATATATGATTGCTTGTGTACTCTGATGTGATGCTTAGTATCAAGAATAAGTAATATCATTCTTCTGTCATTTTTAGATCATAGAGGTGGTAGTTGTGATAAAACCCCCTTGGAATACAGCGGTTATTTTCTTTTACAGGTATGATAAGGGGGAAGAATAAAGCAAAATGTTTACCTATGATATAAGTACATGTTGTCTAAGGTGATAGATGCAGCTAGAAGTTCTGATCACTGTATACTTTCTCGTTACAGATCTCCTTCCCTGCCGATCCCTCCCTTTCCTTCCCTCGCCTGATCTCTCGAATGTGTCTGTAGTTATTCAGACCTTTGGGCTATCAGGAGGTGGACCCTATATAGCATTGTACGTCTCAGAGGATTATCGGACCTCTGAGAATTATCGGCCCACGTATTTATATCCTCCTGGACGTACGGTGCAATGGCCACCTTAGACGATGTGTTAGCCGCATTAGCCCAAGTACAGATTGAGTTAAGTGCATCTAGGGCTGAGACAGCAGCGCTTCAGGCACAGGTTGACAAGTTGCAACATAACCCTCTTAACGCTGGGGTTTCCCTGGGTTCCCAAGTACCCTCAGTGGTGGTGGAGGTCCCTACTCCAGTCCCTCTAGCTACACCAGAAAGATACAACGGGGATAGTAGTAAGGTTCAGGTCTTTCTCACGCAAGTCCTTCTACACTTTTCTTGTAAACCCAAGGTCTTCAACACTAACCAGTCTAGGGTAGCTTTCTTAATCTCGTATCTAGTGGGAGACGCTGCACAATGGGCGGGACCCCTGATGAAAAGAAATGATCCCTTAATGCATGACTGGGAAGCATTTCTTGTAGAATTCGAAAAAACTTTCAACCGCCGGGCGGCTACTCTCTCAGCTGACCGAGAATTATTGGAATTGAGGCAAGGGAACAGAGACCGGATATCCTACCTAAATGACTTGCGGCATTTGGTAACGGAGACAGAGTGGCCAGAAGCCAAACAAATGGCCATCTTTCACCAAGGACTGAGGGAAGAGATTAAGGATATCCTAGCTCAGATTGATCCCCAGCCAGTTTCCTGTGACAGTCTCATAAAATTGGTCCTTCGATTGGATCATCGGCTTTGTGACCAAAAGGGAGAAAATAAAAGATAGGATAGGTCCACATTTAGGCCGGATCAACCACGGACATCCGACAATT
This sequence comes from Lissotriton helveticus, assembly GCF_964261635.1. Taxonomy (NCBI): domain Eukaryota; kingdom Metazoa; phylum Chordata; class Amphibia; order Caudata; family Salamandridae; genus Lissotriton; species Lissotriton helveticus. Next base: position 1,372,159,242 of record NC_136059.1, read on the forward strand.
TGACAGCATCTAAATCTGAGCCTATGGATATTGGTGCGGTACGTTCACCCCTCACATCAGAGGAACGTGATTACAGAAGGAAGAGAGGGTTGTGCCTCTATTGTGGGAAGAAAGGCCATTTCATCAAAGAATGCACCCTTCGGCCACAATATCCTAGAGAATACAGAAAGGTGTCTGCAGTTACGTCGACCTCCTCGGCGGGAAACAAACGAGCTTGAAGAGGACAGAAGGGAACCCTTCAAGCCTGGAATTTATCCCTTCTTCGGAAGATGGTTCTGTTTGCAAGGGAAATCACGTTTACGTGGATCTCCAACTGAAGATTCGTGATGAATGGCAGGTGGTTCAAGCTATGGTTGATTCCGGTGCAACAGGGTGCTTTATGGATCAACAGATGGCCACGGTTTTGGGTATCTCCTTTCTTACAAAAACTAATCCAGAAGCGGTATACGCCGTGGATGGGAGACCTTTGGAGTCAGGTCTCATCCGATTCCATACTGGGGAATTAAGCACACTACTGGAACCTGATTATTTTGAACAGTTGGCATTTAATATCATCCAGGCACCAAATTACGGGGTAATACTCGGATTACCTTGGCTGAGAATCCATAATCCTCAAGTCAATTGGGAAGAGAAGACCCTTCTGTTTACCTCACCACACTGCAAGACACATTGTCTTCAGCCAGCTCTCAATCCTGCTCTATCCTTGGCTTTGGGTCACCGTATCACCACAGCAGTGGAGCATGAAGTAACTTTACCCGAGGAATATTAGGAATATGCTGAAGTATTCAATGACATCAAAGCGGAAATTCTCCCTCCTCATCGGCAATACAACTGCCAGATTGACCTAGAACCCGGGGCCGTCGTTCCAGCTGGCCGAGTGTATGCACTTACGGATCCAGAGACGACGCATCTTCGAGAATACTTGGATATGTACCGGGAACTAGGATTTATACGGGCCTTTAAGTCACCTACGGCCTCGCCCATGTTTTTCATTCCAAAAGCCAATTGAGAACTCCGCGCCTGTGTGGATTATAGATCCTTAAACGCCATCACGACCAAGAATCGGTATCGATTGCCCCTCATTAACGTATTACTGGATCAGGTGAAAGGGGCAGTCATATATACTCGATTACACCTCAAAGGAGCTTATCACTTGGTACGGATGCGAAGCGGTGATGAATGGAAAACGGCATTCAAGACACGATTTGTGCTTATGAATATCTGTTTAAGCCCTTCGGGTTGTGCAATGCTCCCGCAGCTTTTCAGTTTTTTCTTAATGATTTGCTGCGGGAGTATCTGGACAAATTCGTGGTGGTATACATCGATGATATCTTGATCTATTCATCTGATGTGAGTACCCACCCACAGCACGTGAAGACCATACTGAAAACTTTACAGTACCATCGGTTGTACTGCAAAATAAGCAAATATGAGTTTGGAGTCACGTCTGTTGATTTTCTGGGGGTGATGCTGACTCCTGATGTTCAGGAAATGTCTGAGAGGAAGATCAGCCCAGTTAAAGAATGGCCCCAACCTATGAATGTCAGTGACATCCAATGTTTTCTAGGATTTGCCAACTTTTATCGTCGATTTATAGATCATTTTTCTGACCTGGCATCTCCCCTCACTAGTCTACTACGGAAGAAGGCTGAATTTCAGTGGACTGAGAAGGCTCAAGCGGGGTTTGAGGCCTTGAAAGAGGCATTTATATCAGCTCCTGTTCTACGACACGCAGATCCGGAACTGCCATACATTGTGGAAGCAGATGCCTCTGACATGGCAGTGGGGGCAGTTCTTTCCCAACGATGCAAGGAATCAGGTCAACTCCACCCGGTGGCTTTCATGTCTAGGAAGCTTAACAATGCAGAGTGCAATTACACCATTGCTGAGAAGGAGCTGTTAGCCATCAAGGAGGCCTTTTTAGATTGGAGAAATCTTTTAAAAGGGGCCCAACATGTCGTGACGGTGTACACCGACCACCGTAATCTCCAATTTATGACCGCCGCTAGACACCTAACTCCTCGGCAGTTGCGGTGGATGTTGTTTTTAGCGGAGTTTAATTTCCGAGTGACATATAGACCTGGAAAGGACAACAGAAAGGCTGACGCATTATCCCGTCAAACCTCCTCCTCTAGGAAGACAGCCTCCGTCAGACAGGCAATTATCGATCCCCAGAATTTGATTGGGGCTACCTTCACGGATGCATTTCTTAGGAGTGTGGTAAATAACAGTCGCTCTGAGAAATGGCGAGAATGGTTAAAATACCACAAGGAATGGAAAATGAATAAAGGACTCCCTATGAGGGGACGGCAGCTTTTGTTACCTATCGATGCCTTGCGCAAAAAGGCATTTGAATGGTGCCATTCTTTGCCCTGTGCCCGATACAATGGTTTTGATAAAACCGCTGACAGAATCCACGTCAGTTTTGGTGGCCTACATTAATAAAGGATGTTTCTAAATGGATCAAAGACTGTGCCACCTGCAGCCAAATGAAAACTGTACATGCAAAAAAGGCTGGGCTTCTCCGTCCTCTTCCTACTCTCGAACAACCCTGGGCTAGCATCTCTGTGGATTTTGTGGTGGGGATGCCGGTGGATAAGGGACATACCACGATAATGGTAGTAGTGGACTACTTCACGAAAATGGCTCACTTCATTGCATGCAAACAGATCCCTTCAGCTAGCATGTTGGCACACCTAATGCTAACACACAGTCAGGTTGCACGGTCTGCCTACATACATAGAGTCGGACAGGGGATCCCAATTCACTGCTAAATTCTGGCGGGTGTGGTGGTCCGCCCTGGGTATAGTTTGCAATACCTCAACCAGTTTCCACCCCCAGACTGACGGTCAAACGGAGAGGGTTAACCAGACCCTCAAACAATACCTCAGATGCTATGTTGACATTGCTACTCAAGCTTGGGTAGATAAATTGTGGTTAGCTGAGGTGGCGAACTACAGCCCTGTGCACAGTTCTACCAAATGTTCCCCTTTTTTCTGTACGTATGGTTTCCATCCTGAGTTTACTCCACTGTTTTTGGCGTTTCTAGCTGTACAGGTGCCTGAAGTGAGGGAGCGGATTACTAACATCCAGCAGGCTTTGAGGGCTGCGCAGAAAGAGCTAGGGGTGGCAAAGCTTAGATACAAGTCATATGCTGACAAAAGCAGATGTTCTGGTCCAGTATATAATAAAGGGGATAGTCTGGTTGTCAACCAAGAATATCAGGTTAAAACGTTAAAGCATTTTCAACCCCAAATACATTGGTCCTTACCGGGTGGTGAAACTGGTGAACACCGTGGTGGTCAAGTTAGCGCTGCCCTCCTCTCTGCGCATACACACTGCATTTCATGTGTCACTTGTAAAACCCTCGCATACCTCTGCCTCTAAGGGCCCTGTCCCCGTTTTGGAGAACAATGAGTTGGAACATGAGGTGCGGGGAATAGTGGACTCCAAGATTTACAGGGGTAGACCGTGGTACCTGGTTGCCTGGAAGGTATGGCAATGAGGAAAATTCCTGGGAGCCAGCTTCTGGTGTCCATGCTCCCCGCTATGTGACCCTCTTTCATCGGAGGTTCCCCAAGAAACCTTGTCTCTGCCAGTGTTCTTCAGGAGAGGGTTGTACTGTCAGGGCACACTCCAGGGGTCACAAAGGAACACTGCCGAGACCTACAGTCCCGGGTAGCCGGAGGCTGTAAATGGAACTACACTCCCCATGATGCACAGGGGACGTTCCGTCGCGACGTCACACGCCACGCTGGAGCCGCGTTAAGGCTGCCGGAAGGGGGGGCGGAGCTAGCACAAGCCTAAGATGGAGGCTTAACTCTCGAGCTCCGCCGCGCCGGCACGCTATCCTTCATAATCCTTAGCCCCTCGGACTGCCATTTGTTCCGATCTGCTGTGGGGATTGTCGGAGACAAGTTCCGACCCCCGCTGATCTGCTACGAGAGCTGTTTCCGCCCTATACCCAAGAGCTGCAGTGAGGGAGCGACCGGCGGCGCTCGGGCCTCAGAATCCGGGGCCTGCAGTGATTACTACGCCCGCCGGTGTCACTCTGCGTGTGGCGGCGGCTGCCCTGCTCGCTCCGGGGTGGCAGCGGCTGCTGAGCTCCAGCGGTTTCGGGGCGGTGGTGCCCTCCGGCTGTCCCCACCTGTGGTGGGGCGTTCAATTGGCCCCAAGGCCTCTGCCACACCTGACACAGGCGCGAGGAGCGGCGCTCACGGCCCCCAATGCTGCAACACTGAGTAGGGGCACCAGTGTCACTCTGCACAGGGCCAGACCACGAAGAACCCTATGCCCCCCAGAAGAGTAGTTTGGTGGGGCCCCTAAAAGCCAGTCGTGGTGGTGGAGGCTATATGTGCTTGGGCCATGCTGTGCGCGCCTGGAGACGCGGTACAACGTGTGTGTGCGCTGGAGTCCGGCTGCACCTACATTGCTGGTGGGGACTTCCACGCTGCCCTGAGAGCCGCCTACACAATCCGCGTGCAGCTGGGGCGCTGATACCTGCGAATCAGGTGCAATCACACTGCGAGGAGCGCCGGGCCCCCCCACTACCTGTGATTGCTATGGCCCCATGATTGCCCTACCGGAACTATAGTGGAACACCACGCATACCATCGCGACAGAGGGTCGAGAGGCATCGAGGAGGACACAAGTTGTGGAAGTTGTGTCGGAGGTGAGGGATTGGATCCATCACTGTCTCCAGACCTGTACTACTCAATGGGTGCGCTCTGGCGGCCATCCTTGCCGCACCTGGGAGTGTGACGATTGCTTCCCTGCTCGGACTCAGTTTGGGTCACTTTCTGCTTGCTGAAGGTGTCGTTGCTAGGGTGGTTGCAGGTGCGCTGTCCTCTGCTCCTGGTCATTGAGGGCGCCTGACTGCCAGAGACTACTTCGCTGCCCCGTCTTGACTACCAGGATGGGTAAGTCAGATTGTAACAAGCCCAAGCTCTCCTTTACTCAATCACGTGCCAAGACTCAAGACAGTGGTGCTGGAGATGAGCGAGATCCCCCCACGCCATCGGACCAAGGCCAAGACATAAGGAGTATGTTGAAATCAATGGAGAAAGGGCTACAGGAAGGTATTACCTCCTTGGGAGCGAAGATGGATGCATTGACGTACAGGATGGATAGAATGGGGGAGAGATTAGATAAACATGCTGAAAGGCTGGACATGCCCGAGAGGAGGATCACGGAGGTGGAGGAGGCACAGACCACCATAGATACTGACCACAAGCAGCTGGTCAGGGTGATGCAGCTTCCTCAAGACAAAACTGAAGATTTGGAGGCCCGCTCTCGACGCTGCAATGTTCGCATTTTGGGCCTGCCGGAGTAGACTTCTACCAGAAAGATGGAGCCCTTTATTGAACGTATGCTGGTGACTATGCTGGGTGCGGAGACCTTTTCTAATATGTTCATCGTAGAGCGGGCGCACCGGGTGTTGGCCCCACGCCCGGAGTCGGGGGCTCCCCCGAGGCCGATCATCGCCAAGCTCCTCAACTATAGGGATAGGGATGTTGCTCTGCGAGTTGCTAGGGAAAAGCAGGCGTTGACGTACGAAGGCTCCACCATATCCTTATACCCCAACTTTACGGCCAAATTTCAGGAGGCGCGGAAGCACTTTATCCCACTGAAACGGCAATTGCGCGACCAAGGAATCGACTATGCCATGCTCTATCCGGCCAAGCTGAAAGAAAATAAACACGGCAGGCGCATATCTTCACGGACCGAAGAGCTTTGCAAAAAGCACTTAAAGACTGGAATAAAGAACGAAGGAAAACCCCGGAGCAAGACCTTCTTGATGAAGCAACAGGTGGCGGACTGGACGAGCAAGACTGAGGGGCGCCATGCCCCAGGAACTTGGCTGATTTTCCATAAGGTTCGAGGGGCACACAGAGGTCAGCTGGTGTGGATGGGTAGAGAGACATGTTATGTGTTCCCTCCGCCCACATGTGGTCACACCTTGCTTGTTCTTTCTTTTTGCTCTTATATTTTTGGGGGGTGGAGGGTATGACACGGGGATTGTTTTTTCACGACCTAGTTGAGGGTGGTCCGCAGTGGGTGGGTCGGGTGGGATTGGTACGGTTGGGGTGTTTCAGGTTCATTGCCCAGAGGTGACAGCCATTATATTTTGTATATTTGCTTACAAGCGATTGCCCGCCTGACCCGGGATCTGACATGATTAGCTAGTGATGCAGGATAAGACAGAGGAGACCAATACAAAGAGTGCGTGGTGTGGTCTGAATGCATTGACGTGGAATGTTCGCAGCTTGAATGATTATCGGAAGCTACGGAAAGTGTTAAACTACTTGACACGCCATCACGTAGACATAGCCTTGCTTCAGGAGACATACTTACCGGAGAACAGCGCTAGGTTACAGGCAAGGGGGCTGCGGGGTCAGATCAATGCAGCTGGTTTTACGTCCCATGCACGAGGGGTGCATGGAACGTAAAACTGACCCGGAAGGTAGATATGTTATCTCACAGCTGAAAGGAAGGGATGTCGACATGCTGGTTGTGAATGTGTATGGTCCTAACTACGATTGCTCCGAGTTCTATACAAAGCTAGCGGAGTTGGCACGTGGGTTTCCCGGCCCAGCTGTTTTGTGGGGAGGGGATTTTAACATGGTACGTCGCCCGGACGTAGATCGTTCGAGTGGCCCGGACAGACGGCAATCTAAAGCGGCGGAGGAACTGGACAGATTATTTATTAGCGAGGACCTGGTTGATGTTTGGCGAACCCTTTACCCTACTCTGGGGAGATACACTCATTATTCAGGTTTTCATAACATACTCACGAGAACTGATTGTTGGTTGGCGTCGTTGGGACTGCTCTCACAAGTTCGTAGGCGTCAGGTGCTTCCCCATACTCTTTCGGACCATTCTCCTGTGCTGTTGAGCTTATCACTACCGCAGAAGGTCCTGCCGCCGTTCACTTGGCGGTTTCCGCCATACTCCCTGCAGGATCCTGTTTTCCGTGAGGAATTGCATGAAGCGATGGAGACGTACTTTGAGGCTAACATAGGTTCAGTGAATAGCTTCCTAACAGTGTGGGAGGCGTTTAAGGTATATATTAGGGACGTTGCCATGAGTAAACATTCGGGGATTCTCCGCGCTATCCGACGGCGGTTAACACTGCTGGAGCAGCGTCTGGCAGAGTGCGAACACTGCCTACTAACAAGAGACTCGGACGGCATCCGAGAGGAAATGAAGGGGCTACTTGCAGAGTACCAGGAGGAAGCAGATGCTGAGGTCAGGCACTGGGTAAATACGCCACAGCTAGGGTGTACGGCGAAACGGACAGGCCAGGGAGCGTTTTAGCTAACATGGTTAAACAGCAGAGGAGGAGAATAGCAATCACCGCTATCAGGTCAAGGGAGGGAGACACACTTACTGAAGAAGGTGAGATAGCCCAGAGATTTCAGGAGTACTACTCCGATTTTTACGCATCACGCGCGACGGGAAGTGATGAGGAGATCCTAGATTACTTGGAGCATATCGAACTTCCGTTTTTAACGAATGTACAACGCAAATTTTTCGACGAAACACGGGAGGCCCTGGGCGGGATGTCAGCGGTTAGTGCGCCAGGTGCGGATGGCCTAACAGTTGGCTTTTACAAGACTTTTCAGGAGCTGCTGCTGCCGCACCTCTCTGCCTTATTTGCGGGGATGAGTGAAGCAGGACACATGTAGAGAACGATGAGGGAAGCCTTAATAGTAGCCATACCGAAGCCAGATAAGTCTCCAGAGGAATGCGGCTCCTCCAGGCCGCTTTCACTTCTCAATGTGGACGCAAAATGTTTTGCCAAAGTCCTGGCAATTAGGCTGGCTTTGCTGACCCCGGAGCTGGTAGCCCCGGAACAGGCGGGGTTCGTGAAGGGCAGAAATATCACCTATAATCTCCAAACGGTATTTGGTGCTATTCAGTATACGAGACCTGCCACAAGGGCGATTGCAGTATTTTTAGACATGGAGAAGGCCTTCGACTCTGTGGAATGGCCTTTTATGTGGGCGGTACTGAGGCGAATCGGGCTAGGTGCTGCGTTTCTGCAGATGGTGTCGGTCCTGTATAATGGCCCAACCGCGCGTATTAAGATTGGCAACCTGGTCACTGAACCCATTAAAATTTGCAGGGGCACTCGTCAGGGCTGTCCTTTGTCCCCCACTCTGTACGCTCTGGTAGCGGAGCCGTTGGCGTGTGCAATGCGTGAGTATCACTCTCACCAGGGCCTTAATTTCCCTTCTTACCAATTGGTCATTACGACTTATGCAGATGACACCTTGCTATATGTTAGAGAGCCGTCGTCGAATCTATCACCGCTGCTGCGAGAAGTCGTTCGTTTCGGAGCGCTGTCCAGCCTAACGGTCAATTGGGACAAATCCATAGCGTTTCCCCTCACCGCCGCCACGGAGCGGTTTGAGGTGGAATACCCATTGAGGTGGACTACCGACTCGGTACGGTATTTAGGTATCCGACTCCACACTGACTCGGAGGTGGTGTTCCGCGAGAATTACGGAACAGCTATGTCTTGCCTGGAGGATAATGTATAAATATGGATTGGCCTGCCTCTCTCCCTGCTCGGCAGGATATCGATAATGAAGATGGTGGGTTTACAATGAATGCTGTTTTTATTCAGGAACGTACCGTTGGTTCTTCCGAAATGCTTCTTTACTCGACTCACGTCCCTCATGGTAAAATTGGCATGGGCTGGCAAACAGGCAAGGGTCCAAAGGTAAAATACTAGTCCTTCTGTATCGGCTTGGGGCCCCTGATTTTGAAATATACTACCGTGTCGCTCAAGGGGCGCATCTGCACAGTTGGATAAATGATGGGGAACATGTGCCATTTATCACGCTGGGGAAACTATTTGCTGCCCCTCTGCCATTACCGGCGGTGGTGTTTGAACCACCAGATCGTCGCACAGGCCTACTTGACTCCTTAAATACGCCACGGCATGCTTGGCATGCATTGCTACAGTATCACGGTGGTGCGCTTTTGTATTCCCTTTAATGCATATAGAGTGGATGATGTGGTTGGCCCCCTGTAGGGATAAAGGGGTGGTAATGGCACTGAAGGCCCTAGGTATCCACACAGCAGGAGACATGTTTACGGACGGGACTCTTAGAACTCTTTCTGAAGTGACGACCCAGAATGCTCGACCTACGGGTCTGCAGCGCTTTCAATTTCACAGAACCAGAGAGGCCTGGCGGGTACAGCTAGGGGAGGATTTTCAAGAATCCCAGGAGCTAAGGGAGCTTTTGTATGTTATCAAGACGGAAGTCCCGAGGAAAATGGTCTCTATACTGTATAAAATGGCAATTGCCGAGCGGGAGGCTGAATACAGCAAGGCTCGCCTGGCAGCGCGATTTAGGTACAGATATTGCCGATGACATGTGGCGTTATTGCTGCTCCAACACTAGGTCTGTCTCCCTGAATGGCAGGCATAGGTTAGTGCACTTCAAGTATATTAACAGGGTTTATCACACCTCGGAACGGCTGCATAGGTTTGGGCTGCGTGATAATGCTAATTGTGATAGATGTGCTCTGCAGGACGTGGGTTTCATACACTTGGCCTGGGAATGCCCGGGGGTACAGCAATTCTGGGGGGCGGTGTTTGAGGAGATAGCCAAGGTACTGGAGGTTGAGATTGCCCCATCCCCTGCGCTTGCACTGCTCGCTTATTCCAAAACGCTTCCCAAAGCACAGCGACGGTTAGTAGATATGGGGATGCTGATGGCGAAAAGGAGACTTGCTATGGGTTGGATGCGTGGTCCCCTCCCCACAATTGCGCAGTGGATCAGGGACCTGAGATACTGCTGTACACAATTGGAGACTTACAGTGAACTTCTACCACCCAAAAGTCGTCCCAAGAACTTCTGGCGACTATATCTGGACTACATTCGGCAACAGGGGCTGCTGACGCTGAGGAGGTGGTGAACGGGCCTGGGGGCTCCCTACAGGGAGGTGCAGTGGAATCAACGGCTTGTGGAGATGATAATTAGACGGTGTGACCGCTTTCCCTCTGCGGATTGTGGCTGTGCTAGCAGACACATCCCTGGACTCATAGAGTATTACATGGCTGGTTGAAAGTTGGGCCACACAGGCATGCTTGGACGCAGTTCAGGGGCGGGCACCTCGGGGTTGTTCAATGGTTTTAATAATAAAAAGTTGTGATTTCAACATTAGAAGATAGCCGATGCTATTAGGCACAGTGCTGGCACTAATACCAATAGTTGCTTGCCGCCCGACTCTCGGGATGTGGGCTGAAAGGCTGTGTATGTTTATTTGGAATGTGAATCAAAGTCATGGCTATGTAATGTGGGATAAGTTTTCTTTCATCTGTAATGTTGCTGTCACTGCAATAAATAAAACAAACAAAAAAAGGCTGCCGGAAGAATTCACCTAGTGTTGATAATTCCTGTAAGTTTCCCCGGAGAAGCGGCTCCTGGTCCTGGTAGGGGTGCAGTTTGCACCAACTTACTTTTCTGACATTTATTAAGGAAATCCCCCTGTATCTGCTTGAGGCGATTGTTGGACGAGTCATTACCGACTCATTGCGGAGGCTGCTGTTTATTGCTGCATGGTCATTAGAGAAATCGCCTATTCTTTGCGCTTTCTCCTTGGTTGTTGTCCGTGGGTAGTCCCGTTGGATGAGCCTGGTTCGGATCTTGCGGGGTTACATTACTGTGTCCTTTTCATGAGAGGTGAAAGGGAACCTTTTCTGATTACAGCTACACGCTGGCGCAGCTGCATTGAAGTACTCTTAGCATCGGCTGTATGAGATAATACAGCAAGTGGAACTAGACTAAGCGATTGCTTATTTAACTTACCCCCTTGGAATACAGCGTAGTTATTTTCTTTTACAGGTATGATAACGGGGAAGATTAAAGCAAAATGTTGACCTTTGATATAAGTACATGTTGTCTAAGGTGATAGATGCAGCTAGAAGGTCTGATCACTGTATACCTTTTCGTTACAGATCTCCTTCCCTGCTGATCCCTCCCTTTCCTTCCCTCGCCTGATCTCTCGAATGTGTCTGTAGTTATTCAGAACTTTGGGCTATCAGGAGGTGGACCCTATATAGCATCGTACGTCTCCGAGGATTATCGGACCTGACAATTCCTCACTGAGGAGCAAACAAAGGGTCGTGTTGACCTACAAGATACCTAAAAGATGTGGATAGGGAGCTACCCTTTCTGACAGGAAAAGGATTGAGATGTACTGTGATATGTCTTTATAGATATGATGAAACAGTGAACAAGTCCTGAAGAAGGTGCAAGATCAAAAGAGGCACCGAAACGCCGTCAACAGTTTGTTCCTATAACAATCTATTGATTAATAAATGTGATGTTTTATATGTTTGCGGAAATAATGCTAAAATAGCATTTTTTAAATATTGAAAGATTTTTTATACAGTGTTGACCTTCTGTAAACAAATGTGGATTTGTTTTTTATACAAAATTGTGTTATGATTAATTTTTAAAATTTTTACAAATAAATGAATGATAATTTTTAAAGAATTTTTTTGTGTATATGATGTTCTTCATGGTACTCCTGGGCCCGACATATACTTAGTTGTAAATTTGGTAACCCGTGCAATATTGCAATCCCCCCCATTGATGTAAACGTCCCATTTGGGATTTTAACACCACCCACGATCCATAAAATTCAGGAGAAGGAGCTCTGTTTTTTTATAAGACCTACAAGATACATCTCTCTCTAGTGTTGATGGGGAGTTATGGGTTGATGGCTCATGTCTGAAATTACCCGATAGCACTACACCTTGAAGGACTGGGTTCTTTAAGGCCCAGCGGTGCCAGGGAACAACACCTGAAACCTTGGTGGGTTACCTGCTCTGGCGTACAAGTGACAGAGACACGGGACACTTCCTTCGGCGTCAAAGATCAGCGTTTATTACTACAGGGATACAGAAATCGCAAGAAGTACAACATAGTGTAGGTTCTGAGAGTCTGCTTCAAATTGCATATGTGGAATCGCTCCTTTTATACACATTTTCGTCATTGCACAACGTAACGAACAAAAGGTTACAACTTAGTTCTCACAGTAAACTTCAAAAGAATTGCATTCATGTTTTCAGAAGCCCGGAACATGATTACAGTGACATTGCCGGTTCCCAACTGTAAAAGCACATCATCTCGCCATAAGGCACATTCCACTCTAGTTGTAAACAGGAGAAAGAAAGAGACAGGAACAGGTGCAAGGAAGACAGACAACAGTAACAGAAGAGTGTGGGGGCAATATCGGAAGCCTGATCACAGGATCAAAGGACTCAAACCTAACACATGTAAAGCTGAAACAATAGACCAACACGGCAGAATAAGCCTCAAGCTGAGCCATCTGCCTTTGCCGTGTCATTCCCCCGGTCGTAAAGACGACCCCAAAGAATATTCATCTTCCGCCAGAGCTTGGGAATCCCAGGGTCATGAAGCGGACATTGTCCCTTCGCTGGCTACGTGAGGGCAAGAAACAAAATGGATGCCGTATCTAAAATGGAACCCGAGGGTTCAGATGGAAAAACCCGTAAAGGAGACGAACCCTTCTAAGTAGTGTAGCGTAAACGCATACACCTACTAATCTCGTCATTTACGGTTCATAGATACCAAACTTGTCCATATCTGAGCATGCCCAAAACGTCGTAATGATTTTCACGGAACCTCAACCTGCTGACTATGCGATTACCACACTTCAGACAGTAGTTGAAACAGCTCGCATCCCACAGAAAATCTGCCCAAGCGGCCGAGCTGATTGCACTGACGAGAGCATGTGAGCTTAGTACAGACTTACTTGTTAATATTTTTATCGACAGCCAGTACGCTTTTGGGGTGGCACACAATTTGGTCGCTTGTGGAAAGAAAGGGGCTTCCTCACCTCACATGGGACACAGATAGTGCGTGGAGAATTAGTGCATAACCTTCTTACTGCCCTAACTTATCCTAAGAAAGTTGCAATTGTTAAGTGTAGTGCACACAAGAAAGTGACTGATAAAATAGGAGCAGATAATGCCTTTGCGGACCACACAGCCTGTGAGACCGCGATGCAGCGAAGCACCACGTCCATGTATGTGGTGAAGTCACAAGCTGAACGTTGGCATGATGCCAGGCAGGAAGTGCTGGACATGCAACAATCTGCCTCTGCTGACGAACTAGACTGATGGTCTAAGGAGAGAACACTGGATGATGAGGGCTGTTGGAGGAATAAACATATGACCAAATGGAAGTTACCCACAGCATACGTATACCCCTTGATTCACAGGGCACATGGGCCGGCACTTGTTGGTGCATCCTCAATGGCAAAACAACGTATGCAAGTTTGGGATCATCCTGATATTGCCGGCACTGCTAAAAAGATAGTTCAGTTTTGTCTGGTCTGTCTTCAGTATAATCCTGGAAAGGGAACGCAAACTCCAACAGGAGGGTTAGCAACACCAACTGCACCTTTTGAGGTCCTCCAAATGGACAACGGACCTCATTTTATTGGGCAAGTTGTAGAATATGTCATTAAAGGGTTGGGGATTAAGCAGAAATTTCATGCCGCTTTTCACCCACAGTCAGCAGACCTGGTGGAACTGCACCCTGAAATTGAAATTGGCTAAAATACAGGCTTCCACGTCTTTGAAATGGCCTGATGCACTGCCCCTAGCTCTGCTTTCCATCAGATCGATACCACATACATGGTCTGGCCTTACACCGCATGAAATAGTCTTTGTGAGGCCCATGAATATTTGGGGGATCCCTAAGCCCACCCCTATACATGATGTACCCCATGAGTTGATGAGTGACTATTTGTCCCTGTTTACTGACAGCTTGTCTACTATTTATCAGCAGATGTGGGAAGCTCTTCCAGACAGGCCACAGGGTGAAGGCCATGATCTGCGGCCTGGCGATTTTGTGCTGACGAAATTGTTTCAACGGACCAGTTCCTTGGCACCTCGGTGGCACGGCCCAGAGCAAGTTCTCCTGGCTACCAGAACTGCAGTGCGACTGACCAACCGGAGGAGCTGGGTGCATGCACCTATTGTCGAAAGGTTTTGCATGCCCTTGTGAGCCCAACTGTGCTGACAGATCACCGCAACATCCTGGTCACCGAGAGAGGACGAGCAGCGTCACCTGAAGGGTTTGAGGAAGTTTTCCCGGACCTTACGATCCCTGGTGCATCTGGGTATCTGCTTTGATCCAGGAAGAAAGACACTTCATCACAGAGACTGTTTGAGCTACTGCCCTGGGTGGTTAAAGACTGACTACAAAGGGGGGCAGTCTTTTAGTGAGTACTCGTCTCAACGTTAGTGAAGAAACTAACGCCCGCCCAGGACCTTAGGGCATCATCTGTTTTGTTGTTTGCCGAAAAGATGAACATGCCTGAGGAGAAGAAATCGAGTGCTGTGAAAATCTGTAGCAAATATACAATGTTCATCACTGGACTAACTCTGACTGCTGTCATCCTTGCTACCATCAATCAATCAGAGTACTTGTAAAGCGCGCTACTTACCTATGAGGGGCTCCAGGCGCTGAGGGGAGGGGGTGCCGCTACTGCTCGAAGAGCCAGGTCTTAAAAGTCTTCTGAAGGCGAGTAGGTCTTGGGTCTGCTGTAGGTGGGCAGGGAAAGTGTTCCAGGTCTTGGCGGCGAGATAGGAGAAGGATCTGCCACCGGAGGCCATTCGTTGGATGCGGTGGAGAGCAGCGAGGGCGAGGCTGGCGGAGCAGAGCTGGTGGGTGGGGGTGTAGAAGCAGAGTCTGCTGTTCAGGTAGGCTGGTCCGGCGATGTGGAGTGCTTTGTGTGCGTTGGTGAGGAGCTTGAAGGTGATCCTCTTGTTGATGGGGAGCCAGTGTAGGTCTCTCAGGTGGGGGGTGATGTGGCTGCGGCGGGGGACGTTGAGGATCAGTTGGGCGGAGGCGTTTTGGATGCGTTGTAGTCGTCGTAGGTGTTTGGCTGGGATTCCTGCATAGAGTGCGTTGCCGTAGTCCAGTCTGCCGCTGACAAGGGCCTGTGTCACCGTTCTTCTTGTTTCGGTCGGGATCCACTTGTAGATCCTGCGGAGCATGCGGAGGGTGTTGTAGCAGGAGGAGACGGCGCTGACCTCTTTAGACATGAAGAGGAAGGAGTCGAGGATCAATCCTAAGTTGCGTGCCTGGTCGGTGGGTGTCGGTGTTGTTCCCAGTGTGGTCGGCCACCAGGAGTCGTCCCAGGCTGAGGGGGTGGGTCCGAGGATGAGGACCTCCGTCTTCTCCAAGTTCAGCTTCAGACCGCTGCTCCTCATCCAGTCGGCGACGGCCTTCATTCCCTCGTGGAGGTTGGTTTTGGCGGTGTGTGGGTCCTTGGTGAGGAAGAGGATGAGCTGGGTGTCGTCGGCGTAGGGGATGATGTTGAGGTCGTGATTGCAGGCCAATTGTGCGAGGGGGGCCATGACGGTGAACAGTGTTGGGATGAGCCATGGGGGACGCTGCAGATGATGTTGGTGGCTTCGGATCGGAAGGGTGGGAGGAGGACGCTCTGGGTTCTGCCGGAGAGGAAGGACGTTGTCCAGTTGAGGGCCTTCTCTTGGATTCCGGCTTCTTGGAGACGTGTCTTTAGGGTGCGATGGCAGACCGTGTCGAAGGCGGCTGACAGGTCCAGGAGGATGAGGGCTGACGTTTCGCCATTGTCTAGTTGGCGCCTGATGTCGTCTGTGGCGGCGATGAGGGCTGTCTTGGTGCTGTGGTTTCGTCTGAATCCGGACTGGGACGGGTCCAAGATGTTGTTGTCTTCGAGGTGGCGGACCAATTGTATGTTGGTGATTTTCTCGATGACCTTCGCCGGGAACGGGAGCAGGGAGATGGGCCGGAAATTGATTTTGGCGTGCTTCCAGCTTTCCGGGAATGTCGCTGTTTTGAAGGAGATGTTGATGACCTTCAGTGTAGTTGGGGGGCGATGGCTGCGTCTGCTTTGTTGAATACGTGGTGTGGGCACAGGTCTGATGGAGATCCTGAGTGGATGGAGTTCGTGACCTTGCGTGTCTCGTCGTCGTTGACGTTGGACCAGGATGTCAGGCGGTTGGTGCTGGTGGTGTTCGCGAGGGAGGTGGAGTCTGGTGTAGTCGGGGCGGTTATGGTGTTGAAGCTGTCGTGGATGTGAGCGATCTTGCGGTGGAAGAAAGTGGCTAGCGAGTCGCACAGTTCTTGTGAGGGCGGGATGTCGTTGGCGTTGGGGTTGCAGAGTTCCTTTACGATGCTGAAGAGCTCTTTGCTGTCGTGTGCGTTGTTGTCCAGGCGGTCTTTAAAGGAGGATCTCTTGGCTAATCTGATCAGGTGTTGATGTCTGCGGGTGGCGTCCTTGTGGGCTGCGTGGTTGTCCGGTGTGCGTCCGTGGAGCCATTTCTTCTCCAGTTTGGAGGTCTGAAGCTCATTGGTGAACCAGGTGGCTCTCTTGCTGGAGTGTTTGTTGGAGGGTTTCTTGAGCGGGTGAGGGTGTTGGTGCAGTCGTCGATCCACTGTTTGAGGTTGCGGGCTGCAGCGTCTGGGTTGGTGGGTGGGTTCTGGGCGAGGGTGGTGATCAGCTGGTCTTCGGTGAATTTCCTCCAGCAGCGGCGAGGCAGCTGTTGGGTGTGGTGGTGCGTGGTTGGTTTCTTGAAGGTGGAATGGATGCAGCGGTGGTCGGTCCAATGGAGTTCAGTGGTGTGGTCGAAGGCGACGTGGGTGCCTGTGGAGAAGACCGGGTCAAGCATGTGGCCAGCGGCGGGGGTGGGTGCGGTGACGAGTTGTCTGAGGCCGAGGTTTGCAAGGTTGTCGATCAGGGTAGCGGAGTTTGCATCGTTGTTGTTCTCGAGGTGGAAGTTCAGGTCCCCGAGGAGGATGTAGTCCATGGAAGCGAGTGCGTGGGTGCTGGCGAGGTCGCCGATGGAGTCGCTGAACTGGGCCCGGGTGGGTCTGTAGACGAGTGTTCCTCTGAGGGTGGTGTTGAGGTCGGTGTGAATCCGGAAGTGCAGGTGTTCGGCGGTGTTGAAGGTGTCGTCTGCGTTGGTGGCAACCTTGAGGTAGGACTTGTGGACGATGGCTATTCCTCCTCCGATTCCGTTGGCGGGATCCCTGTGGGTGATCTTGTAGCCATCCGGGATGGCTATGGCGATGTCGGGCGCCGAGGAGTCGTTCCACCAGGTCTCGGTCAGGAAGGCTACGTCTGGGGCGGAGGTGTTGAGCAGATCCCAGAGCTCGATGGCGTTTTTGTATGCAGAGCGGGTGTTGAGGAGTATGCAGCGGAGGTGGTTGGGTCCAGTCCTTGGAGGTTTGGTGGCTCTGTTGTAGGTGAAGCTGCAGGTGCGGCAGGAGAAGGGTCGGTGGGTCCGTTTAGGGGTGGCCTGGAAGCAGGTGTGGTTTTGGCCGGTGTTGAGTGCGTGGAGGGTGCTGGCGTCGTAGCGGAGTCTGGTATCGTGGCGTTCGTGGGGTCCAGGGGTTCTGTGGCTGGGCGCGGACGGGCTAATCTTAGGCGCGCCTTCGGCGCATCTGCTACGCGTCCGTGCAGCGGATATATGGGGAGGTGGGAGGGAGGAGCAGCTGGGAGGCGGGAGCAGCGAGTGGGCAGGGGGTGGGGCCGCAGGGGTCACAGCGGTGGGGAAGCAGTGGAACACAAGCAAAATGGGGCACAAGAGGGGACAAAAGTGGTATAGAAGGCAAAGGGGCACAAAAGGGGGGGAACGGGTGGCACAGATCACAAATCGGGGCACACAGGCAGAGGGGCAGAAAAGGGGGGAGAAAAAACGAATGGCACATAGCACAAAACGGGGTACACAGGCAAACGGGGCGAGAAAGGGGGGTAAAAACGAGTGGCACAGATCACAAAATTGGGTCACAGAGAGGGGGAGCAGTGGCCCAGAAGCCAGAGGACACTTAAAAGCGGCAGCAGGGGCACACAGTCGGAGCTGTGTGGAGGGGGAGCGACCTACCAGGAGGGTCAGGGGTCGCTCACCTCATCGCGCAGGCGTCCGGCATATATGAGGAGGTGGGAGGGAGGAGGAGCTGGGAGGCGGGAGCAGCGAGTGGGCAGGGGCGGGGCCACAGGGGTCATAGCGACGGGGAAGCAGTGGAACAGAAGCAAAATGGGGCACAAGAGGGGACAAAAGAGCGGTGAAGAAGGCACAAGGGGTACAAAGGGGGGGAAAAATGGGTGGCACAGAGCACAAAAACGGGGCACCCAGGCAGAGGGGCAGAAAAGAGGGGAGAAAAAACGAGTGGCACAGAGCACAAAACGGGGCACACAGGCAAAAGGAGCGAGAAAGGGGGGAAACGAGTGGCACAGAGCACAAAAATGGGTCACAGAGAGGGGGAGAAGTGGCCCAGAAGCCAGAGGACACTTACCAGCGAGTTGGCAGCGGCAGGAGGCAGACAGTCGGAGCTGCGTGGAGGGGGAGCGACCTACCAGGATAACCCACAATAATGTGGGTTGTAGAGGAAGTAACGCCGGCCCGAAACTTACTGACTGCTACTACTCCTGTCCCCACAGAACATTATTACTTCACTCTTCCCTATCATGAAAAGAAGCACCGAATGTCATATCTCAATAACACTTTCATACAAATGTTGCATCATACTCATAATGCTACGAACACTACCAACTGCTGGGTATGTGGAATGATGCCATTCCCAAAATGCATAAAATAGCCACTGAGATACATCAAGACTCAGGAACATGGACTTGAGCTGGATGGTCCTGGAACTTATTTTCTGTATGGGTTCTGAAAGTATTGTCGGCCTTATTAATAATTTTTGCAATTCTCGTCTCTTGTTGTTTATATATTCAACGTGGGCCAATGCGCTGTTCCCTCTGTATTTCCACTTGTACTACTAGTTTACCATCTAAAACGAATGTCCAAATGTAAAGGCCCATTCAGCAATGGAACGAGACATCTGTGATATAATGCTAATTGACATCCATGATGTTTATCGTATCCCTTTAAAAGCATAAGAAAATGTCTTAGCTTATGCTAAAAGGGTTGTCTGTGGAAACGTGTAATATTTTACTTAGCATAAGCTACAGCCATTTTGGCTGTGTTGTCCATTTAGTTTCCTTCATAATTCTTCTTTCCTCTGCTGCTCGTCTTTTCACTATGCTTGAGTTATCTATTTTAGTTTACCTCCTGACATGGCTAAGCAATGTACGTGCTGGGGGGTTGTACCTGCCAGTACACCTGGTCTCAGATGTTAACTGTTGACCATTTACTGCTGCCATAAGCATTTCTGCTGCCCCTCCCACTTTGCTGACCAGTTAGTCATTCATCTGTCATTGTTTGTTGATAGCTATTTCTAAACTTTTTCTTTCCATTTCTGTTCACATGCTTACATGTACTTCCTCCTTCAACAGATGAGAGTGTTGTGTGGACAACGGTCCCACTCATGAGTGATTAATAAACTTATTATTTTATTTCAACTCCAATGCCTCTCTTTTTGTTAGTCATTGGAACCCGTGGACGATAGGGTGACCATGCACCAGTGTCCCCCTAAAAGGTACATTTCCACAAAGTGTTCAAATATGTCTCAATAAACAACGTCTGCCTGTCTATCAGTGTATATTTGTGTTCCTGTCCGTGTTTGCATCCAAGCCTCCTTGCTTTAATGTCTGCATCTTTCAGTCCCAATGACAATGTCCTTCTGCAATATTGTCTTTGTCCACAATCCCTTACTACATCATCAGCTTCACTTTGTAACCTTCATGTTCAGAGTTCAGGAATTTGTGAATAGTGGTCCACAAGTCAGAGATGTTAAGAGTCGTAGGTGCTATTTATCACACCCGATTACTAAGGACAGGAGTTTGTGCAGGGGTTGGAAAATATCAACCCACTGGTAATCAGGGCCTTAGTCTTTGTCTCCCTGTCCAATCTTGATCTCCTCGAGCCAGTGTCTCTGTATTTTTCCTCTCCTTGAACGGGTGCATGTGTCTTCCCATCCCTGTGTCTCCCTGCACCACTATAAGTAAAGTTGGTGTCAATGGTTAGGTTTTATTGTCTCAGTCATGTCTCCTCGTCTAAATATGCATGCTTTCTTGCTTGTGTCAGGTTGTTTCAACAAAATCAGCAGCCCAAGTTTCCAGGTGTTTGAATATGTCAGAAGAGGTGTTGGATAATATATCCGGTCAGCTGCCAATCTGGATACCTATGCTGCCACTACTGGGGAGAGTGTGAAAGCCTCTAGTGTTGAGGCCAACCGCAAAACATTACCCAGAGCCACCACTCCAAGCCACAGTTCAGTTAGCAGGTTGGTTGAAATGCTACTGGGAAGATTACGCCGAAGCATCTGAGAACAGCACAGATTGTAAAATAAGGCACCTAGATTCTCTTATTTGGGAAATCAATTAGTTGAACACCGAGTTCTGGTGCAACATACTATTATTGCCCAGGAGAATTAGTAATGGCGGACAGCCCATAATCAAAGAATTGTAAAGAGTTCCCTCTTTTTATTGGGTAAACTGTGGAAAATCATGTTGGAATCCTACTGGTCACACAGCCTCTAAGGAAGGAGGGTAACAGCAGAGTACACACAACACAATTCTCCAAGCTACCCTACCCACATATATACTAAGCCTTTAACAGGGCAGACCATCAATGTGGATGTGTTTCCTTGTCACGCAAGTCACTGAAATCTGATACAAGAGACAATTAGTTAACTAATGTCAGTTACAGTGGGGCAGTAATGCCTAGTCAACTCGAAAATTACCTTCATAACCATGAATTTCTTAAGGTCAACAAACAAGTTAAATAAAATCATAAGTGAAAAGTGGATGATATTTGACCTGCAATTTATTAACAAGGTTCAGATGGTATAAAGTAAAAGATAAATGTACGATTTACTAAAACATCTTGCAGCATATTTCTACTTAAATTGTAAACATATTTACAAGAATCTCATACGGAAACAGTAATATAAGGCATTATTTCCTTCATTATTTGGGCATGTGAGATACGAGTACGGGTTACCACACAGAGTAAACACCACACATAATACAATTATGAAAAAAATGCACCAGTGACATAAAAAAAGGATTAGATTAGGATTACTGCCATATAAAAGATGTGTGTAACAGATTAGAACTACAGGAGCAGGAGGGTATCCACAGATTTTGCCAACAAATCCACTCTGAGACTCATTACAATCATGCTTAATGGATATATCATGCTTTGTGGTCAACTATTCAAAAAGTGTAAAACGATTTTCTTTTTCACTTCAAAGTTAAATCTGCAGTACATGGTTTACGAAAAATAAAAGTGAGGAAACACAGACGTGATTGTGTATGTAGACTTGTGATTGCACAGAATTGTTTCCAAAACAGCACATGTCATAGTGCTCCCAACACAAAGCCCTTAAGATGGACTGTTGGTCATCTGAACCACGTATCCAGCATTAATTGACATTTTCCGGAGCCAATGGTCACTTGTTTGCAACATGTAGATTGAAAGAGACAAATTCTTGATTGTATAGTCGCAACACATTCCAATACCTACAATATTAACTTTCCTGGCTATCTGAGTGCCCTGCTTCGAAACAAAAATATTAAAAACACATGCTGATTTTTAATCGTTTAACTTACAAGAGAAACCAATTTGTCTTGTCGAGTACAAAAACAACCTGATTTACTTAAGTGCTATAGATAATGAAAATGAACTGGCAAGTATAATAAAAGCAGCCAGGATTAATATCCACCCATTTTGGTTATGAGAGGTAGTCTATGACCATTCTGCAGTTCGTTTGCATGATTACAACGTCATTCAATCATATTCAATCTTGATTTTACAGCAAGTGAGAAATTAGTATCTTAAATAGCTTCATGCTATTCAAAAACGGGTTCAGGAAGCAAACCATGGACCATATATATCTATTGCCTAATTTCAAAGTTACTAAGAGTGCCTCACAAAGCCTCAGAATTCTACCAAACATAAGAAATTATCTATCACCTGCCCTTCTGCAGTCAGTCTACCTTCACAATCCTTGCCTCCCGCAGTATGACGGGTAAAATAGTAATGACCCTGCACAGGTCCAACAGCAGAACTATGTATGATAAGACGTAAGGTTACTTGCACAAGCTACACTTGATTGAGTCACAAAAACAATATGACAAAGGCCAGTATATTATTGATCTATAAACTAAATGAACTTTTGTAGAAAGTATCTCGCGGTCAGGGGGAAAAGCTGTTATCCTTATAGATCCAAAATGTTATGTTCCACAAAATACTGCTTTATTTTTTAAGTTTTAAGAGGCCCCGGATTTTTCCTTTTCTCGGGGCACTCTACCCAGACTGTAGAACTCTGTGTTAGGACGCATGTCAGTTAAGTGAGCAATACGGTTTGACAAAGCAAAAAAGGCAGAAACCATGGCTATGTCCCAGGCGTCTTCACGGTCGAAGCCATGCTGCTCCAACTTCTTAAAGTGCTCCTCGGTTATATTCTCACAGCGAGTGATCAGGAGAGCGAAATTCAGCATTGCCTTTTCTCTTTCTCCAAGCTCAGCCAGCTCCCAATTTATGATAACCTACCAACGAGAAACAGATTGCTAAAGGATATTCACACACAAAAAACATGATTCACATTAATGAACTATGTTCAAGGTTTAAAGGCCACAATTAAATACCTGTGCTGTAAGTTGATCCTATCAAAGATAAACACAACTACGCCTCACAACAAAATAATCTACTATAAAATTGTAACAATGTTTAACACATGAAAAGGGTCAACATATACTTTAAGTCTCACATAACGTGCAAAAACAGCAAGACTCTTGTCCAAGGATTTCCAGATTTTCTGATAACTGGAAAGGGGTGGCGTCTGTGGGGAGTGGGGTGTCCGTGTCCCACATCTCCGATACATGTATGGTGTAGCATTGTGTTGTCTTCTCCCTTCAAATGATTGCAGCAGGACATGCAGAATCATCTTTCTAAAATGTCTTACTCATGTATAACATTAGTTCAGTGCAAAGTTATTAGAAACCCTGTACAATAGGGCTTCCACATGAGTGTGTGAATGTGTGGTGTGTGTTTGTGTGTGTCTGTGTTGTGTGTGTGATGTGTCTGTGTGTGTTTTGTGTGTCTGGGTGTGGTGTGTCTGTGTGTGTGTGTGTGTGTGCGTGTCTGTGTGTCTCTGTGTGTGTCTGTGTGTGGTATGTGTCTGTGTGTGTCTGTGTGTGTGTGTGGTGTGTGTGTGTGTCTCTGTGTGTTTTTTCCAGAGCCCCAGGACAGCACATCCATGTTATCCAGTCATGTCTATGAACAGTTCAAGTGACTAGTAATAGTTTATTAGTTAATGAAAAGTAAAAACATGTAAAAAGCGTGCATCCAACATATTTACCAAATTTAATAAGCGGTGTGAAAACAACATTGCATTTCCGCCTAAAAAAAATATCCCAGTTAGAAAAGTCAACGGCGCATTTCAAGATTAAAAAAAGTTACAAATCACAGCCAGAGAACTTGCCCATGCAGATGTATTCCGTTTGAAGAGAGCTTGGGGGGTGGGGAGTACCCTTTGGTCTGGGTGCACAATCACATCATGAATTCTCAATGATCTTAATTAAGTCTGTTGGCAAGTGGTGCAGTGGAGCAGAAACGGTGCTTCCGTCTCAGGATTTTTTTATTTGATCATGTGCCTGCTATTGGTGGAAGAATCTGTAAGATGGCAACCTATCCTGCTAATCCTATTAAAGTAGTAAGCGTGTTAACCACCCATTGTCATAAGTGACGCCTTCCAATCTTGGCTTTTGAGCCAAGACCACTTTGCTTCTGTGGATCCTAAAACACCAGAAAGCAAAGTGCTGTTTGTCACAAAGCAGGACTTAATGAAGGTGTCACTGATGTCAAAGGGTCACTTGAAGATGTGAAGTACTGCGTCCCTCCTTTCCCATAATGCTTTGTTGCACTTAAACTGTACCACTAGCAAGTATTATGATCCGTGACCAGTTTTGAAGCCTGCATCTCTGCAGTGATTTCAAGAAGAACAATTCAAAGAAAAAAAGGTCTAGTCTAGTTCTGGACATAGGGGCATTGGTCTCTACTCGGTTTTAACCAAATTGGGCCTCCACTCAGTCTCACTGATAAGCCCAGCCCCCATGAGAAGCTAAAACTCTACTCCTGCCATGGCTTCTTACCTTAATTCAGCCTGCCTCAACCTCAGATACAATGTCACACTACAGCACAGAAGAACATTGCCAACTGGGCACTGGGGAGTTCTGTGAGGTCCATATTGTTCTGTGAATAATAATGGGGTTTAAGTCATTTTCTCATGTGTTTCTAACTGCTTCCCATGCACACATGAGGATTTTTGCTATTATTTGCTGATATCCTTTCAATTGTTTCGGGCTCCTCCTATGAACCCCTTGGCTTCTGTTTTCTTGCATAATCAGCATTTGCTCTCTGTGGTTTGGAACAAAGTTGCAACATATCTAAGAGGAGGCTGAGGTGCAGGACCTCATATATCTAACAACTTTAACCTAAAGTCTAGTTTAACCCAGAATGTGGGGCAGATGTGGTTGATTTCATGTAGCTTCAAATATTGCCTTTGACGCACCGATATGGACCTACGTTCTTTGTGGAGGTCAGGAGTTTGGAAGAATGGGTTTAAATTTGGTTGCATGGTTTCCCCTTGTCTGGTTGCTTGAGGATGTTGATGGCACTTTTGCAATTATTTTTTGTATTGTATTGTAATTGCTTTATATAGCACTCACTACCCATAACGAGTCATTGAAGCGCTTTTTCAGCGAGTGGCACGCTTCTCCGGAACCCATAAATGATTAGTGGTGAATTAGTATAGTGAAAATTTGAAAGAAATTTGAGTGGTGTAGATGTTAGTCAGTTATTTGCATTGAGAAGGATAGTGGAGGGATAGAAGAAGGAAAAAGGTTTGCACTTATATAGCGCTTGCTACCCTTGATGGGGTGTTAAAGCGCTTTTTTGGCGAGTGGCACGTTACTTCGGAACCCAGAAAGGAATAGTGGTGAATTAGTGTAATGAAAATATGAAAGTAAGGTTAGTGGTGAATATGTTAGTCAGATTATGTGGATTGAGAATGATAGTGGAAGTATGGAGACTTAGGCACTTAGCACTGTGTCTTTCTTTTTCTTACTTTATCACAATTTTTGTCAACGGTTGGCAGTCGCTGATGATGAGAACCTGAGGATGCAGGCGAGTACCAGTCTGCAGACTCCCATGGTGTTACTCCCGTGAGGCACTGCCAATCGTTTTTCACTTTTTTTCCTTTCCTACTTATGTTTGGTCATTTCACACTGTAGGGTGGGATAGACCACGGGGGGCAGAGCTCACAGACGCAATTAGTATAATGAAATATGCAAGTCATTTTTAATAATTGGAGTGGTGGATATGTTATTCAATTATTTGGATTAAGAAGGATACCGAAGGGGTAGAAGAGGTAAAAAGGTTTGCATTTATATTGCGCTTGCTACCCCTGTTGAGGTGTTAATGTGCTTTTTTGATGAGTAGCATGCTACTCCGGAACCCATAAAGGATTAGTGGTGAACTAGTATAGAGAAATAGGAAATTTATTTGAGTAGTGGACATGTTAGTCTGTTATTTGGATTGAAAAAGGCTAGTGGAGGGAGAAGGGAAGTATTTTGAATTTATTTTTGTTTTGTTGTTTTTTTGTTGTTGCTATACACTTCATTACAAGTGGTTATTCCCCAGTAATGAGGGTCAATGTCCAGATCTTGCTGCTTACTGCACCTAAATGCCATCTTCCGGGTTTCCCCTGATAGATATCAGTAGGTTTGGCCTGAAAGCATTTATGAAGGGAACATGGGTTTCATTCCAAAACTCCAATAAGTGTGGTTCCAGGAGCTACAGCACATAGCAGAATTTAATGCAAACTTGTAAGGAAGGCAAAGACAAACTTATCTTGGGAAATTTTTCAGACAGCATAACATTGAAATTTCTCAAAACTTTAGCAGCATAAACAGGATTTCAAAAATTCTAACTTCATGTAGGGCTGATATGTGGTATGCACTCCTTGCAGTTTTAGGCAGTTTTTCTGAGTCCCCAGATAGATCATGCAGTGTGTGTGTGTTCTCCTTTGCACTGCCGGTCACCGGTGTATTCAACTGTGTAGTCTTAGACTGTGTCATGTATGTGCATATAACGTGCATGATCGAGGTAACTATTAGCAGCGATACGACGCGTCTCTCGGACCTTTTTCAAGTGCTCGCCGTCTTTTTTCCCTAGCAAGGGGGGCGGCAATCTGAGGGATAGCCCCGGGCGCCACAAGCTCTAGCTACGCCCCTGCATCGGCTCCATCCCCAGATTATTTTTCGCCATTAGGGAAGTGATGGAGCAAAGAGATAGTGATGACCACGTGTGTTTGTATCTAATGCTAATAACACTGGAACAGATAAAAGTAGCCGGGGAGACGGGTGGTCGTGTGCAACTCTGCAGCTCTACATGTTAAGAACAGATGCATACTGGTAAGTAGCATTTTCCGTTAGAGGCATATGAGCTGCAGATTGCACACTGTGCATAGATTATATAGCAGTACCCACACAAGCGGCGACCACCTCTATCTGTTGCAGTTGTTTGAAACAGTGTTTTAAGTACAGCTTGGCCTACAGTAGGTTGTTGTTTTGTTTGCACATCTACACAATAGTGTTTTGTGAATGTGTGCGGTGTAAGCCATGTAGCTGCTTTGTAGATGTCTTCTTAGGGAATGTTCCCTAGGAATGCCATGGAAGCCCCTATTTTTCTTGTTGAATGGGCTCTTGGAGGAACTGTCAGTGTACGCTTAGCTTTCTGATAACATACTTGGATACACTTAACGATCCACCTGGCAATACCCGCTTTTGATATTGGGTTGCCTTTATGTGGTGGTGAAAAGGATACAAAAAGCTGGTTTGTTTTCCTGAAGCTTTGTGTTCTCTCTATGTAATATAGTAACGCTCTTTTGACATCTAAGGTGTGCAGAACTCTTTCTGCGTCTGTTTGTGGCTGCGAGAAGAAAACTGGCAGTTCCACAGATTGGTTTAGATGGAACGGTGAAATTACCTTTGGTAGGAATTTAGGGTTTGTACGAAGAACCACCTTATTGTGATGCATTTGCAGAAAATGTTCCTGGATAGTAAATGCTTGCATTTCACTAACTCTTCTTAAGGAAGTAATGGCTACTAGGAAAGCCACTTCCATGTGAGAAATTGCAATTCGCATGTGTGTAAGGGTTCAAATGGAGGTCCCACGAGGTGTGTGAGTACTATGTTTAAGTTCCACACTGGCGAAGGTAGCATTCTTAGAAGGAAATATTCTTTTGAGACCCTCCATAAAAGCTTTAATGGCTGGTACTCTGAAAAGAGGCAGGTGCTGTCTGTTTTGTAAGTAAGCTGCAATGGCAGCTAGGTGCAACCTGATAGATGTGTAGGCTAAATTACACTTTTGAAGATGTAGTAGGTAGCCTATAATGTGTTGAATGGATACATCCAATGGATTCAATTTGTTTGTTTGGCAGTATATAACAAAGCGTTTCCACTTAGCAGCATAACATGCTCTGGTGGTGGGACGCCTTGCATCCTTGATAATATTCATACATTCTTATGTTCAGGCCCATACAGGCCACATTTATTTATCTGTAACACAGCGTTAAGCCTACAACCTCTCGTAGAGGCCGGCCGCGTTTGCAATAGTTCTTATGCTTGCGTATCAACTGGAGGCGGCTCAAAGCCTTAACACAGCGGCGTGCCTACAACTCTCTCAAGAGAGCCGGCCGCGAGGCGTATGGAGGAGTAAACAAAAGCTCAGCACACGCAGGCATACGCCCGTTATGCATGGGAGGTAGGTAGCAGGCAACTAGCCCAACTGTAGTAAACAGCCCAACAGGGCACAACTGTCTCAGAGCGAGACGAAGGCCAGAGTGGCAAGTAGGAAGAAAGAAAGAAGACGGAGCAAGAGAATCTGAGGTCAGGGAGTAGAGAGAGGGGAAGGGATAGGGATAGTGGCTGTGGGTGGCGTGTCTGGGGGCAAAGTGGGGGGGGCATGCGCTGCAGCGCGGGACCCCGTAGTGTGCCTAACACTCAAGGACACAGCCGGGCAGGATCCACAGGGGCAATAGCGTCCTCAAAGAGGCGTAGCGTGCGGAGTCTAGGGGGCATGTATCGTGCATGTTGTATCGAACAAAGGTATCGCACTAGGGGTTTCCAAACTGTTGTAAAGCGTGTGTCTCTCAGCTGTAGCCTAGCCGTGAGCAGTTCCAGTGAGAGTACCTGCCAAAGGCGTACAAACCAGGATGCTATGGGCGGCGCTTCAGTACGTTTCCAATAAAGGGCTATGAGTTGCTTAGCCGCACCTAGCATGTGGAGTGCGAGTACCCAGTCGCTGCGGGTGAGTGCCTTAAGTGTGCTAGGGTGAATGCCGAGTAGTATTGTGGATACTTCTTCAGGTAAGGGGAAACCCAGCACCCCTCTGATATGGCTAAGTACCTCCTTCCAAAAGATTGTCAAAGTTGGACACGCCCACCATATATGCACACAGTCACCAGTCGCAGAGCTACATCTCCAGCACATCGGCGAGACTCTAGGAAACATTTTGCTAAGGCGCAGCGGAGTGTAGTACCATTGGGTGAGCAATTTATAGGCATTTTCCTGCTGCGGGACGCTGCGGTATCTGGGTCCCACACTAGGTTAAAATCTCCACCCAGGATTGTACGCGGTTCCTCAGACTTGAAGTGGGCCCTCAGGAGTGACTGGAGATATTTGTCCTGCGACTGGTTGGGTGCGTATACATTACCTAGGGTGTACTGTATCCCCCCCATCTGCACCGCAACCCGGAGGAAGCGCCCATCACTGCTCTTGTATGGTTCGGTGGGCCCCTGTCTACAGCCCGCTCCACACAGGATTGCCACCCCCGCCGTCTTGGTGTCAGCCGACGCCCAGAATTGTGTGGGGTATCTAGGATGTGCCATGCGCTTAGTGTCCCCCCGTAGGAGATGCGTCTCCTGTAAAAATATGATGTCGGGGGAGTGATGGAGAAGGTAGCGCCATATCTGGTTCCTTTTGTTGGGGGAGTTCAGCCCCTTGACATTGAGCGATAGGATCTTTAGGGGCCTGGGAGCAGTCACCGCCATAACACTAGGGGGGATGTTGCCGCTTTATCACCCAGCACCCTCCACCCCGCAGGAGTGGGAATAATCACCTCCCTCTGCCACCACTGCTGCAGTTCCATGTGTGTATCCGCAAGAGCCTCGGGACTGCCACCCCACCCGAGGGCAAAAGGGGGGATAACATAGGGACAGCTCGGGAGAAAAGTAGGAGAAGTAGATAGAGTGGGAAAACAAAGAGAACAGAGAGAGTAAGGAACCACGACGGGCCAACAGGGGCCTAGCACAATGTCCCATGTTCCGGACATCCTCTACCCGAGGGTTTGGATGGTCTCAGGAATGTCACTTCCTACGGGACAGAATGGGGGGGGATCTGTTGAGAATATAGGTCCCAGTAGCCACGGAGCCCGCCTGCCCCGCTGCCCAGGGCGAATTCGGGGGAAGTGAGTCCAATGCATCTCAAGAACGGGGAAGGCTTAATAGCTTCTACAGGAGTACCTGGGTCCATCGACGGGGGCAAGTTCCCGTAGCAAAAGGCCGCCAGGACGTATCCTCTCGATCACCCCAAGGGGCCCAACAGCTGACCATGGCATCATCAGCCCGTCCGAGCCGCAACTACTGTCCAGTTGTCCCCCTGTAGAGAGTCGGCAGGTTGTAGGGCTAAGCATGCGCTTCCCCCTTGCTGCCGGAGTTCGTGCAAACTGCAGGAGTGTAGGTGGGGCCATAACGCCCATCAGTGAGCGTACGGTCGCAGAGGTTCCCATTCCCGCACAGGTGTTTGTAGTGGCAGTCCCCTCGGCGATCGGTGGTCATCTAGGCGTGGAGACTGGCCAATCGGGGGTCACGGCGTATGAGGTTTCGTGGGGCGCTCCTCGCGGTCGCTCTCAAGGGAGCGAATGTGGTCTATGATGTCTTGCTTGGCCTGGGATGTGGAGAGGTCGTCCTTCGGGGTCGACCGGCGACGCCGGGTCACCGTGGTCCATTCCGGTCGAGCCGGGGGTCTCTCCTGCCGCCTGGGGTGGGTCGGGCTATGTTCGGGGGATTCCGAGAGTCCAATCAGTTGCGCCGCCTCATTGTAGGAGCGGAGTGTTCTGCGCTTGTCACCCCAGCGAAAGATTAGGGCGAAGGGGTGCCCCCACTGATAGGGGATGTCGAGAGCCCGTAGTTTTTCCGTCACAGGGCGGAAGACTCTCCTTCTATGCAGCGTGTTGGGTGCCAGATCTTGGTAGATTTGGATCTTATGCCCTCCGAATTGTAGGTCCTGCTTGTCTCTTGCCGCTTTCATTATAGCCTCCTTCTCCGTGAAGTAGTGCACTCGGGTAATTATATCCGGGAGAAGGCCCGTCTTGCCTCCTGCGCTGAAGACTCGATGTGCGCGGTCCAGAATTGGTAGGGAGGCCCCCTCTCCGCCTCGCACCTCGTGCAGGAGCTGAGCCGTGTAGGCCATGATGTCAGTCCCTTCCTTTCCGAGTGGTACGCCACGGATTCGGAGGTTGTTGCGGCGCCCCCTATTCTCAAGGTCCTCCTGTTTGATCTGGAGCTCGATGTTTTGCTCCTCCAGGGCCGCCACCCTCTGCCACAACTGCTCAACATCCTCAGTGCGCGTGTCGACAATTTTTTCAAGGCCATCGACCCTGTCTCCCAGTTCTGTGACGTCTTTGCGCATTTCTTTGACGCAGGTATGCACCTCCGCCCGCAGGGACCCTATCTCGGATTTTAAGTCTGCCATAAAAGAGGACATGAAGGCCTGGGTCACCGGGGGAGAGTCGGTGACAGGCGGCGGCGTTTCTTCGTTTAGGGCCGACGCCCCTGCTTTGCCCCACATGGCAACCACCGACGTGCCCTTGGATGTCGTCGCCGGGTCCGCCCTGCTCCCTCCTCTGCCTCGGGTCATCGTCCACCCGGAGCGTAATGTCCCTCGTTGCGGGCACGGCTCCTCGATGGCGTCGCCGGGGTGTGGGGATAGTGCGGAGCGCCACCAGTCCTCTACTCTCCACCCAAGCACTCCCCCACATGCAAGCTCGCTCTGTCCCTAAGGAGGGGTGTAGAACTGGGTCCTCCTGTCGCCACCAGCAGGCCGCACAGGCCAGCCCCCCCCTCAGGCTCCGGGTGTCACTCCTCTCGTCCCTCGGGGAATGGCGTCGCCCTCTGGGAGTGGCGCTGGTCACCCCGGGGCCCCACAGTCAGCGCAGGGGTACTCACAGGTCTGCCGCAGCTCTGTTCCCCCGCT
Organism: Lissotriton helveticus; assembly: GCF_964261635.1. NCBI lineage: Eukaryota > Metazoa > Chordata > Amphibia > Caudata > Salamandridae > Lissotriton > Lissotriton helveticus. The sequence goes on from NC_136059.1 coordinate 1,372,190,514, forward strand.
CCAGTCCGGCCGGTCCAACCCCGGGGGCGCAGATGCCTGTGGTCACAGCGGCCGCAGGGACCCAGATGCCAGGCAGGGCCCAGTCCAGGAGGCTCAGGACGGCAGGCGGCGTGGGCAGCGGCCCCCGCCGCAGTCCAGCAGCGCCGGGCAGCGGTGGCGCTCTAGTCCGCAGGTAGGGGGTGGGGGAGCTCTAGCGCGGGAAAGTTCGCTGGGCACACCGGCCTCCGCGTCTGCCGGTCCCCTGTCACCCCCAACTGGGTCGCCTGGGCAGATCCAATGGGCCCCCCTCCTCGTGCAGGATGGGCCGGAGGGGCGTCTCAAGCGCTAGTTGCGCCGCTGCAGACCACCGCGGGGCTCGGGGACCGCCGCCATCTTGAAGTCAGGCAAATCCTGGCCGGCTCCAGCCCTCCGCAGCAGCTCACTCCAGGGACTCTCATCCCAGGGACGAGTGGAGGTGGTGGCCGGGCGCTCCTCTCCTCCCCGCAGTCTCGCAGGAGGCTCTCGCTGGTTTGGGGGGTCCAGTGCAGCCCTCGGCGTCAGGCTAGGCTGCAACGACGGGGCGGCGCCATCTTCGGCCTCACGCAAAGCCGGAGCGCGCTCCGCGAGGAGGCTGCAGGTCGGCTCCCAGGCATCCACGGGCTCAAGCCCGGCAACCGGAGGGCACCCCGCGGGGTGGGGCAGCACAGTCCACGGTCCCCAGCCTCCGCCAGGGGATAGGGCATCCGCAGAGGCGCAGTCACCCAGGCGCCGGTCCCCCGTCACAGGACCAAGATGGCGGGCGGGCCCCCCGGCGATAAGACGTCCAAGCCCTCCTGTGCTCCCCTGCCTCCCTCGCCGGGTCTGCCTCGCCAGTGGCCGCCCCACGCTCCAGACACCAGCAGCTGTGCAGGTACTCCTTTCAGTAGCCCCCGAATGTCGCTATAATAGGCTAATGCAGGCAACGGGGCGACAGAGCTCGCCCGTGGCACGTCCGATCACATTGCAGTCTTGGCCACGCCCCCAATATTCATACATTCTTGAGGGAGTTTAAGATAGCCGAACTCTATGACTTCAGGAGCCAGATCGCAAGGTTGAGCTGAGCTGGGTCCGGGTGCCTGATCTCTCCACGGGTCTGGGTTAAAAGATGTGGAGATAGGTTTAGTTTTTGGTGTGGTACCACAGATAGCTGCAGCAGTGTGGTGTACCATGGTTGTCTAGTCCACGTTGGAGCTACTAGTATGAGCGTTAGCGAGTGTTGCTGCATCTTGCGTACTAGTAAAGGAATCATTGGTAGAGGAGGAAAAGCGTACGCAAATAGTCCTGACCAGTTCATCCATATTGCATTGCCTTTGGCTAATGGGTGTGGGTATCTGGCGGCGAAGTGTGGGCATTTTGCGTTGTCGTGGGTGGCGGAGAGGTCTATCTGAGGTTGACCCCACATCTGAAAAAACGGATGAAGAACTTGTGGATGAAGTTCCCATTCGTGCATCTGCTGGGTCTGCCGACTTAACAGATCTGCCATGGTGTTTTGAACCCCTGGCACGTGTTGCGCTATTAGAAAGATGTTCTGAGGTATAGCCCACCTCCATATCTGCTGAGCTAGTTGAGAGAGCTGCAGAGAGTGTGTCCCTCCCTGTTTGTTTACGTAATACATGGCTGTCATATTCTCTATGCGGACTAAAACAGTCTTGTTTACCACTTGTCTTTGGAATGCTTTTAGACCTAGAAACACAGCTAATAGCTCTAGATGGTTGATGTGGAGTAGTTTTTGCATTGGTGTCCACTTTCCCTGCGTGGTGTGATGCAGTAAGTGGGCTCCCCAGCCGGAGAGCGATGAGTCTTGGAACTGGCTCTAGGAACAGTCGGCCCTTTGATAGGTTTTTTGTGTTCCACCATTGCAGAGAGCGATGAGTCCGACTGTCTACCAACACCAGGTCTGTTAACTGACCCTGAGCCTGGTTCCATTGACGTGCTAGACATTCTTGAAGCGGACGCATTTGCAGTCTTGCATGAGGTACTATGAATATGCAAGATGCCATCATCACTATGAGTTGCATAAACACTCGAGCTGGAAGAGAGTGTTGTGATTTGAACTTTGTTAGGAGCGTTTGCACACTTGTTATCCTTGCTGGAGAGGGATAAGCTTGTGCTAGTTGAGTATTGATTGTAGCTCCTAGGTACTGTTGTGTGTAAGACGGTGACTTGGTGTAATTTACTGTGAAGCCTAAGTTGTGAAGTAACAGTATTGTATTGTGAGCGTGTTCTACACATTGGTTGCATGACTGTGCCTTTATGAGCCAGTCGTCTAGATATGGGAAGACGTGTATGTGCTGTCTTCTTAGGTGTGCTGCCACCACTGCTAGACTTTTGGTGAACACTCTTGGCGCTGTGGTTACTCAGAATGGGAGTACCTTGAACTGGTAGTGCTGTCCTTCCAGCACAAATCTTAGATACTTTTTGTGCGCCTGATGAATTGGGATGTGAAAGTAGGCGTCTTTGAGATCTAGTATGACCAGAAAATCGTCCTGTAACAGGAGTGGGAGGACTTGCTGAAGTGTGACCATATGGAAGTGATCTGATTGTATGTAAGCGTTGAGAGGTCTGAGGTCTAGAATGGGTCTCAGAGATCCGTCCTACTTTGGAATAAAAAAGTACAGGGAATATACTCCCTTGTTCCGTTGATGTTCTGGAACTATCTCTATTGCATTTTTCTGCAGTAGAGAAAGTACTTCTTGTCTGAGCAGCGTTAAATGATCTTGTGACATTGGACGCTGTTTGGGTGGTATGTTTGGGGGGGTAGATGTTCGTTCTAGGCAGTAACCTGACTGAATTATTTGAAGCACCCACCTGTCTGATGTGATGTCCTCCCAGGCGGACAGGTGTTGTTGTATCCTTCCCCCGACAGGAGTGGAATGGGGCAGGGGAAGGGGAGTCATTGGGCAGGAGTGGAGGCAGAGCGGGAGTTGTTATTCTTTCCTCTGCCTTTGTTGTTGTTACCACGGTAACCTCCCCTTTGATAGCCCTTACCGTAGGTAGACGGAGTGGGGCTTTTATAACCTGTGGATGGTGTATCTGATGAGTACCCTCTGCTCGCACCTCTATATGTGGAGCGACAAAAAGAATGTCTGGGAGCCTGCGAAAGCAGTGCTCCCATAGACTGCTGTGTCCGTTTTTTCAAGTGAGACATCTACCTCAGGGCCAAATAAGTGTTGCTCATCGAATGGCCTATTGAGTATGGCACTTTGGACTTCTGGCTTAAAACTTGATATACGCAGCCAAGCATGCCTGCGCAGCAGGATGCTAGTATTGACTGCTCTTGAGGCTGTGTCTGCTGCGTCTTGTGCGCAGCGGATAGATGTGTTAGTAATATTTTTGCCTTCTTGAATTAGCTCACTAAATCTATCCTGAAATTGATCAGGGAGATGTTGTATTATGTCCTCGAGCTCATCATAGTGTGCTCTATCGTATCTGGCTAGTAAAGCTTGCGTGTTAGCAATGCGCCACATGTTTGCTGCTTGTAAGGCTGTTCTTTTCCCTGACGCATCAAGGAGTTTAGACTCCTTGTCAGGTGGGGGAGCTTCTCCTGATGTCTGAGAGTTAGCCCTCTTTCGTGCGTTGGATACGACTAGAGAGTCGAAGGGAACTGGTCCCTTTATGTATGCTGGGTCAGATGGTGCAGCTTTGTACATTTTTTCACTCTTGGGTTTATGACTCTAGTCCTGACAGGTTCTTTAAAAACCTCAGGGGCATGTTTAACCACCCCTTTGAGCATTGGCAAAATTGTTGAAGACCGTTGTGCAGTGTCAAATGTGTCCAGGAGGAAGTCTTCCTCTACTGCATCTGAGTGCATGTCTACCCCATGGTATTGTGCTGCTCTGATTAGTAACTGGTTGAACCCCATGGTGTCTTCTGGTGGTGAAGGCCTAGACGGGTATATATCGTCTTGTGGGACGTCTGGGACGTCCGGTGTATTGTAATCTACCCATGGGTCTGGCGAGTCTGGGGGATCAACTGGCTCTTGAGGATCAGCCCCTGTGTCTGATTCATCATCCCCATTATCCCCATGTGTGCTAGATGGTACAGGGGAGAGAGGTGGTGAAATATGGGGTGGAGGAGTGGGTGCAGGAGCTGGGTGAGGTACATGCATAGGTGAGGTAGCCATGTCCTTTTTCCTCTTTGGGGCTGGAGCTGGTGCAGGCGCCTCTGGTGGTCGTTTCTTTGATAGTTTCAATCGACCAGTCTTTGGGTCTTTAACAAGAGTCTTTTGCTTTGGATCTGGAGCAAACAAGTCTCTTTCAGGAGTATGTTATAAAAAAGAGATTCCTTTCTGTGTTACTGATTTCTGTTTGTGGCCAAAAGCCTACACACTAGTATCACTTCACTTGTGTTCAGATTTTGCTTTGCTTTTATGACCAACGAGATTAGACATTTGTTTTGCTTTAATAGTGTTGGGACTTAACTTTCACCTTGTAGCCAACAGGTCTACACACCAATCTATCTTAAATGGTCTTCATATATGACTCAGATAATTATTTTTACACATGCACAAAAATTATTTATATCTCTCAAAGATTTTTTATTTAGTAAAATTTAAAGTTAAAAACATTTGATCACTTACATAATTTTAGAATTTCTAATGAACATGTACTCTAGATTGATCCTATTCTAATACAAATGACCAAACCTAATCTAATTTTCCTTAAATTAAAACAATTCATATACAGATTCAAAATCATACATATACATTTAAAAAAAAATTTTTTTTGATTGAAGACAGTCCTTTGTCGGCGCGTTTCGGTGTGTAATGTTGTTAATACACCTTCTTCAGGACAGACTTATATTTAAAACCGAGTGATCTTTATTCTAAAAGCAAATACATACAGGAGTATGGCCTGTCGGCGTGGAAGGACGTTTCGGCGCCGGTATGGCTTCTTTTGACCTTTTATCTTTCACGGGGGAAGCCGGTGTCTTTTTCGGTTCCGGGTGTTTTTTCGAGTCCGACACTTTTTTTGGCTCCGATGTGTGTTTCGGCTCCGGTGGTTTTTTGGTGCCGGAAGCTTTCGGTTGCTCCGAAGTTGGCTTGGGTGCCGAGGGAACTGGGTGTTTTGGCGCAGATGGCTTCGGTGCGGAAGTAGCTGTTTTTTTCGGTGCCGGTAATTGTGTGCCGGCACCGAGCGGGGGTCGACTCGAGCCAGAGTCTCCCGAAGGCCTTATTGACTTCTTGGCCGAGCCCGAAGGTGGGGCTGTGTAAGTATTGTCTCGGTAGGTACCCGAGCCTGAGGGCGGGGTTGTGACCGTAGCCTTTTTTGTGGGCGTCGAGGAAGTGTGGGGGTCGACGATCTTACTTACGACCCGCTGCGCTGGAGTCAGGTCCTCGACATCTGAATCTTCTGCCTCCGATTCGCTGTCGACGTTGTGTTCTTCTGGGACGTCGACGCCTGCTTGGAAAATGTCGTCTGGAACCGGAGCCGGAGATCTTTGAGCCATTGTGCGCCTGGCTCTCCGGTCCCTGATAGTCTTTTTGGAGCGGAAAGAGTCACAGGCTGAACAGTGCTTGGCCTCGTGCTCCGGAGAGAGGCAGAGGTTACAGACCTCGTGGAGGTCGGTGTGGGGAAACTTGGACCAACATTGAGGACACCTTTTAAATGGCGTCCTTTCCATTAGCTGGAGTCGAGGCCTAGTTGGGCCCGAAGGCCGTATTCGACGACCGGAATGGACGTCCTTGGAGTCGAAGAGTTATGTCGACTGGAAAACGCCTTGTAGAGTAGTTTCTTGATGCCGACGAAGATTGCGCGTCGACGGTTAATCGGTTCCAACACGGAGCGCTGGAACTACATCCGAGCCCGGTGGCGGAAAAAAACCAATCTGGGGATGGAGCCGATGCCCATGCGCAGTATCACCCAAGGAAGGAGTCACCTATCCCGTGACTTCCAAAGACTCTACAACAAAAACAAACTGCAAACATCCGGGCCCAACACTGGGTGGCCATCTATGCACAGTGTGCAATTTGCAGCTCATATGCCTCGAACACTGCTTTTTCTTGGACAGCACACTACTCAACTCCCCAACGCCATTTTGAAATAGAGGGAGATTTTGAGTCTTTCCAAGCCATTGCAATATCTCTTTAGCAATCAACATGGCTGTTTCTAGAAACAATTTGTCGGCTAGGGAGCTGTCCATTCCCTCCATCACCCCCAGAAGGAGAGCAAGAGGATTAAGGGGAACCTCCCACCCCAATAGGCCACTCAATGCAGATGTGATTGACGTCCAGTATTTAGATAGAACGGCGCAGGGCCAGACCATATGAAGAAGTCGGCTGGTTCGCCTTCACAGTATGGACATTGTGGGGCTTTGAGAAGTCCAGCTTGGTGCAGTCGCGCCGCTGTAAGATATGCACAGTGAAGATAGTATATCTGTATAAGGCGAAGTCTGGCAGATATAGTGAGTGTTCTGGGAGCCTTAAGGGCATCCCTCCAGTCTTCATCTTTCAGAGGGCCCACCCATCTTTAGCATCGGGTCTAAGAGGTTCTAGTGTGGATGGGGTATGGTTTATCAGGGATCGATATTTGGGATATCCCTCCCTTCCCTAGGTCTCCCATGAGAATCTTGGCCTCCAGTGGGCTGAATTCAGGGAATGACTCTTGATCAGGAATGTGAGTGGCTAGGGCATGACGTAATTGGAGATACTTAAAGAATTGTATAGATTGTAAGGAGTATGCATGTTTTAAGTCCTGAAAGGAGGATAAACGGCCTTCCTTCCAGATGTCTCCTAGGTAGGTGATGCCTATTAGGTCCCATGTTTGAAAGCCCGTCAGAGTCCCCACTTCTCGTAGCCAAGTGCTGTGCCATAATGGAGTTTGTAGTGCGAGTCTGTTGTCCCAGTGGATGTGCCTCAATGTAGATCGCCATGCTAGGAAAGCCGTACGAGTGACTACTGGTAGGGCCTGAGGGATTTGGGCTCCTTACAGCATAGATTGGGCCTGAGAGAATCCAAGGCGTCCCTGTTCAAGCCAATATATTGGGTCTGACCACCCCCGTTAAACCAATCATGGATTATCAGGAGGCGAGTAGCGAGATGGTATAAAAAGGAATTCGTCATACCCATTCCTCCCTCATATGTGGTTCGCTGGCAAGTGGGGAGACCCAGACGCGCTCTTGTGCCCCCCGAAGGAAGTTGGTAATCACCCCATCTAGATCGTGAAACCAACTGCGAGGTGGATGGATCGGGAGATTTTGGAGGACATGTAAGAGGCGGGGGAGAACCATCATTTTGAAGAGGGCAACTCTCCCGAGAGGAAGTTTTTGCCATTGACGCAAGTTATCTTTTGTGCGTCAGAGAAGTGGACCGACATTAAGGGACCAGGTCAACTCCGGGAGAAGCGCCACTCAGATACCAAGGTATTTAAAGGACAGTCTTCGTATGGACATGGTTGCCTGCCAGTTGAAACATTCTCTGGTGGCTTGAAGGGGCACCACCATGGATTTGATTGGGTTAAGGCATAACCCAGACGCTTGCCCGAAGGAATGGAGGATCTGCAGACATCTCGGCCTGGACCGGGCTGGATCAGCGAGGTACAAGAGGACATCATCAGCGTACGAGGTGATTCGGTCCTCCTGAGACTCTTGCCAGCACCCAGCCCTGCACCCAGTCATCCGTCCTGTTGCAACAGGCCAGAGGTTTGATCGAGAAGGCAAAGAAAAGAGGGGAGAGCGGACATCCCTGCCAGGTCCCCCTCGCGATCTGGAAGACCTCAGATAACGCCCCATTTATAAGGACCCTAGCTGAAGGGTTAGAGTAAAGAACTCCTACCATCTTTGGATAATGGGGCCCGAAGCCTGCCCTCGCTAGCACGTCTCGCATGTAGTGCCAGTCTACAGATTTAAGAGCTTCTCAAAGTCAGGTAAAACTAAGGCCAGGTATGGTGTAAGGAGGTCACGGTAGGCAAGGGCCCCATGCAGACGTCGAAGGCAATGACCGGTGCTGCGGTGCAGCATGAAGCCACATTGGTCAGGGTTTATGAGCGTGTGGATCACACCTTTCATCCGGGTGGCCAGACTAGTTTATTTTGACTACGGTATTAATGAGGAAGATCGGGCGATACTGTGCGCAATAAACTGGGGCATGTATACATTTTGAATGCAAGATCTTTTCCTCAAGGACCTGATGCACTTTCTCCACTGTGTCAACTCTATCTGAGGCTTTCTCAAGATCTGACATATTAAAATAAAATCAATTGCCAGTGTTGATTTAGTGCTCCAGCAGTATTCTTATGAATCTTCTGTATAAATAGTTAATGAATACTCTGTCTAGTGCTACCTAACGTTGGAATCTTTTGTTCTGTAATTTTTTTTGATACTATGCTTTCTATAGGTCTATGTTTAAAGTATATACTAAAACCTGTGTCTATTTTAAAAGAGATACATTCTTAAAACATAATGAATGACTAAGTAAAGAGGATGTATTGTTATTTCTCCAAGTATGTGATCTAAAGTGCACCCACAGAGAACTGTTTATGGCTAAAATGGTTCACTTTTAAGGCTTTTACATATACTGCATTCATGACAAGGGAGAAGCAGGTTTGATTCTACAGACATGGGAACAGCCATGAAAGTTCCATAATGAAAATGTCTGACATTGCCAGAAGCTGAACGAATAATAAGAACTAAAGGTCACGGGAAAGCTGTGCAAAGGTGCCAGGGAGCAATGACTATTGTTCTACAATCAGGACACAAAATCTACACATAAAAAACAATGCAAGTGCATGAAAGATAGCTATTAATTGCCATCTTCAAGATAGAAGGTGTTATTTGCAAAGACTGTTCAAATGACTGACCATGGGACTACTGTACTTCTAATACTTTTAAGCCATAGCCCTTCGTTCACCAAGATGATGAAATGTAACTCAAGGTTCAGAAAGAGAAGGAAGACCTCCGTATAGAACTGGTCTCTAAAACAATTGGAATCTCAAACAGATTAACACATATGTACATACACACAAACTCACACACCCCTCCTGTATTCACACTCAACACACCTGGTTTCCAAACCTCTAATGTTTGGGGAAATGAGATTGAAAGACTGACTGCCCCATTTGTGTTTTGGGATGAACAGAAGTCTCTTACAAGTTGAGTGGAGGCGTAGGGTCAAAACATATTCCCTGGATCAACAATTTAAGACTGATTACTCTGTGCACGTACCCAGTAATCACAATTGTACTCTCTTCCCACTGGCAGGAGCATAGGACACGATTTCACCATCTGCATGCACAGCAGAGCACGTGCAGTTGCATTCTCCAATATTGGAATATTTGCATCAAAATATTTGGAATGACCAGGTGAAAAGCTATTTTGTAGTCCTGCCGGAACATAATAATGCCTTGACAGATTGAATGTCATGAGGGCAGTTTGAATATCTTTTTGATCATGCTTAAGTGCCAGCGGTGCTTAACTTTTTGACTATTAAAGTCCCCCACTGAATCATTACCAGAATCTGGTGGCTCCTACTGAGTCTTTATTAGAAGCCAGGGACCCCCAGCCTAAGCACATTCTATGATTTGACCCTCAGAACAAATATAACAAGCATTGCAATAGCCAATAGGTTTCGCCTTTGGGACCTCATACGTTATTTAGCCAAGCAGCACATTATCCTTTGTTTTACAACATCTAGGGTTTTTTTAAATGTGGAAGCTTTGACAATAATAGGCATATTATAGAACTGCACTGATAAATATTTATTTGAAGTCTTATGTTTGTATAACTGGTAGTCTGAATTCACACATGTTGAAGTGCTTTCAAACACTATGTGGACTTGCAGTGATACCTGGTCCAGAAATAGCAAACACAATTTCAATGCTGGCTATCGAGTCGCACATGCAGGGAAGGACTACCATCACGTAGGCAATTTAAAGACTGTTAACGGGGGCATTCGGTGCCTCCTGCCCTAAGCCTTACAAAAGAGGGTGGTGATGCTATGTCCATTACCACCCCCTTTTGTACCGCTTTTGGCCGCCATAAGTGTGGCAGGGTATGCTCAGACGTGAGTCCCTTGCTCACTTTGCCACTGGATTCAAGCAAGCCGGGCTGAAGATGGCTGCAATGCCAGAAACCGGTCCTCGGAAGCTTGTTTCCGGTCCAGGGAAGGCATGGCTTGGCAGTTCGGGCTGGACTGTTCCCATGAAGCACAGGGTCAGACTGATTTGCATATAGCCATGTCTGAACTGGGGTGGCAGAGTGGGCTAAAGAACGGTGATGGATTAAACCCAGATCTTTTGACTGGGTGTGAGTGTTTGATTGGTTCAGATGCTCCGTCCATTACCACCCCCTTTTGTCCTGTCCTAAACCTGACACTCTGGCCCCTTGCAATATCAGCATGCCGATTATATGGCAAAGCCAAAGGGATTAAATGTTGAAAAATAATATGCGTGGCCAGCAACAATAAGGTGCGGTTTAGTTCAGCAACAAATACCAGTAATATGAGGGTTTTATTCAAATAACTTCTGGGCACCTACAATCACATACAGGTAAAAATATCGCTGTACAACACCTAGAGTATTTCAGGCCGTAAGAATGTGCCACTGTTTGTCCCTGACAAAAAAACCTGAATTTCAAAATTTTGCTTGGTCTGCTGGCTCAGTGTGTTTCAAATGAGGCATTTTTTTATCCATTCTGTTACAACTCCTTCGAAAAACCCTAACCCCTGTAAAAAATATGTAGCTGACAACAACGTTAGTGGCCTGTGGTGCATTATTGGCTAAATATGGGCTCAGAAAAGAACGTTTTTGTTACGCTGTGTGCCACAAGAGTGAAAGGAACCCCGAAAGTAATTTTCCATTGAGGTTTAAAGATAGCCCCACCTCTCAGTTCAAATTGTTATCCCCGCCTTAAAGTTTGTGTATAATTGCGCCCCTGACCACAGATACACTGTTTCAAACTCTTGTGATGCTAGAGTTGTGGATGGAGGCTCGAGTGCACATTAAAGTACATACAAAAAAAAAGTGCCAGGAACTGCAGAGCTCTGGGCCTTGCAATCACTCCTCCCCCCGCCACCCAGAAAGAAGTGAAGAATAACACATGCATGCCGCTTGGACACCATGTCTTTATCGTCCATCCACTTTTACAATTAAATAGATTTATTTACTGCTTTTCTGAAAGCATGGCAGGATATATTAAGGTTCCTTAGGTCGCCCAGCTGGTAATTGTCGAAACTTTTTTCAAGGTATTTTTTATATTTACCATTCCCCCTTTGAAGGTTGATTTCAGACTACATTAGCAAGTGACCCCTCGGCGGCTAGCCACAGTTAGTGGCAGCATTTAACAAACACTGTAGGCCTGGCAAGTGACTTCTTGGTCAATGAGTACTGAAGCCTGACTTGGGCGGGCGATGCCGATATTGATAGTTTGTAGACTTGTTTATAAGATCTTATCATGATTTGGTCAAGGAGGCTGGTCTCTGTGCCCATAATGTTTTCAGAAACATATGAGATGGCAGGTAACAGTTTAGCCTTCATTACTGATACCAATGGTTTGAGATTGTGTCCCCGAATGGATCTTGCTAGCGTGCCTGCGGTTTTCCCTTAATTGCCTCTCTTTGGGGTTCATACGTACCCCTTACATCTATCTTGACTCTTAAATATATTCAGGTGTTTCATCAATTTGACCTCTGCTAAGGTACCATTTGAGTTGATTTAAGATATGGTGAGTAAGTGAGATGACTTTCGTCTTTCTACAATTTATTTCCTTGCTCATCATCCGCTGCATATGATCCAAAGCAGCTCAATAATCCCTGCAGTCCGATTCTGGTGATGCTAAGCGGTAGTAGATCATCTGCCTAATGAATATTTAACAGTGGTTGGCTCTGGCGTGAAATATCTTGCCATCTAATTCCACAGAGACGTCTGTAATATATAGATTAAATAGAAGAGGTGCTAAAACGTAACCTTGTTTTAGTCCGGTTGAGGTTTTCACTTCACTTGACAAGTGGGTACCATCTCCGATCTAAACTCATGTGTCTGAATACAGCAGCCTGATAACTTTTAAGATGTAGGGAGTGATCGCTCACAATTAGAGTTTTGCCCATAACCTGCAATGTGGCACACAGTCCAACACTGCCGTGAAGTCAACGAAGCACATATAAAGAGGGGTGCCTGTGGCCATGGCTATACTGAAGATCAGTGCCACTGCCAAAAGGTTTTTTCAATGTTGGTAAGAAGTATCTAGAATTTTTTCATGTCAGTTTACCTTGAGGCATATAAAAGTTGGGCCCACAGCACTTTCTGTTTGGATTTTTTAAAGGTCCATATCTCCACTTTCAATAGCCTTCTTCCTCACGCAGACCTTTTTATAGGTTCCCATCCTCAGGGGTTTGTCGTAGTTGCCTAAGCAATCTGTCTACATTGGCTCTTCACAGGTGAATGGATTGTGGCATAACTATACTTTTATGGTGCCCGAGGTGGGTTACCTTATTGGCTCCACTGGTAGGATATTTATCAGTTCCCTTGCAAATGCTTCCCATACCGGTATCACGTTGGAGCCCTCCGTGGCCATATTCTCAAGGCTGACCACCGCTTCTTCTGCCTAATCCTTGACCGAGCTTGCGCTCCACTTCAGGCGTTTCAGGTTTCTGGTATTGGTCTCTCCCGTGATTACCTGTGAATGATAATCACTCTCCTTGCGGTGAGATATTCTAAAATCCCGCACTTGGTTGTATAATGGAAGGTTCACCAACGTCTATAGTCTAAGAAGGAGACCGACTTGCCCGATGCTCTGGTCCATGCTGAAGAGATATCACCTGGCTCGTGACCATTTAGAGCAAGCAGGCCAATTAGCTTGTACGTCTTGACTAGTTTCTCTCCAATCTTGTCCTTTCGATTTGAATATGGCATTTTTTGGATGGGGAGGGGTCCAACTACCTCTGCCTGCTCCTTGTTTGTATAGTGAAATAAATTGAGATTAAAATCTCCTGAGACTAGCACGTACGGTGGGTAGTTTGTATTTTTTAGATTAAGCATGTGTGCGGCAGACTTCTCTGCAGTCACTGTCTTCCTCTTTGGATTAGCATACACATTTATGATGAATAGGGATTAGTGTAGGTGCTTGGCCCAACCGTCCATATGCAAGGCCAAGAGGCATGATTCATCCACGTAGAGTTCTGTGATCTCTGCAAACAGGACTGTGTTCATGTAAAGCGTCAAGACGCCTTTTGCCCTTCTCGGCCGGCATTCTGAATTTTTCATATCCGAGGAGTGAGATACTGACTTGGGTCCAGGACTCCAAAATAATTTACATATCAAATGTATACAACGGCAAGGTCATCAATTTTTGTTTGTAGCCCCCCTATGTTCCAGGAGCAAAAGGTTAGGCCATCCCATTCATAGACAATCGTCTGGGCCTCTAGTCAATCTTTACAGGTTGCTGCTTAGGATAACACAGTGTGCAGCCAGCTCCAGCTGTTCTGGGGTTCGCCCTTTGTTGTAATTCTTCCCTGCCTTCTAATAATCTGTAATGTCCTTCTCCTCTAGTTATTTGAATCGTGACGTTAGGTTGCCCAGGTGCGGCGTTGGTGTGGCCCATAAGGGGGTGCCTCTCAGTCACCCCTATTAATACATACACAGTGGAGTCTGTATTCATGTCAGGGTGCTGCTGCTCTAATAACAGGTGAAGATATTTGTCCCCAAATCTTGCGGGTTGATTATGAGAACCGAAGGAAAGAGGCTAGATCTAATACCAGATCATCAACAAAAACGTCACTCATTGCAATACTTTTATTTACTACATAGATGCTGTGCTGCTAAACTAAATCTACAGGTGATGTTTTGTATACTGATTATAGTGGTATAACCAATTATGTATATATTACAAGGTACAGTACGATCTCTGCAACAGACATCAGGTTGAAGGAAAAAAGCACTACAAAATGAACACATGTGAATTTGCAATGTGTTCGGTTGGCAACTGCAAAGTTAGCACAGATGGTTTCCAAGCCTATAACTTCAAAATAATTTGTACTTTGTACTGCGATATGCCAAAGTGCTGGTGCTGGGTGACCTAAACCAACACTTTTGATGACAGGAATAATGTCCCAGCGCAAGAGCTCTGTCAGGAGCTGGCCGCGCTTTAATTACTGCTACAATCCATTCTCCCGACAGACCATTATATGATCCCCTTTAGTATTGTGATTCCTAAAGCCGAAGCAGTGATGAAATCAGACACAGGTAGACCCCAGAGGAAATGGGCCAGTTTTTCGGCAACCAAGTTTAATCTTGCTCTACAGCAGGGGGTCCACCAGGAGGGAGTGATGTAGAAACTGCCTGTAGTGCTTTAGATCACCGTATTAGTGAGGTACTTGACAAGGTGGCGCCGTGGGCCACCAGTGCTCCAAGGAGACAGTCTAGATCCGCACCTTGGTTCAAGGAGGAGTTGAGGACTGTGAAGTCCTCCTGTAAACGTCTGGAACGAAGGTGCAGAGAAGATTTCTCAGAAAACAGGAAGGCCACATATAAAACCAGTCTCAAGCATTATCATTCTTTAATAAGGAAGACGCGAGCAGCTTACTACAATATGAAGATTGAACATGCTGAAAATTCCTCTAGAGAGCTATTTATGATCTTCAAAGAGTTATCCACCCCTAGTAATGATTCAGTAGGATCTTGCAACTTGATAGCAGATTATTTTTCTGATACAGTAGAGGATCTACTCAACCTTCCCGGAGGAGGCACGTAATGGGAGGTCTGATAGGACGGGAGTGCGTAACACGGAGGAGGCTTCCTGCCTCTCCAAGTTTTAACCTTCCCTCCTTGGACGACCTCAAAACCATAGCTTTGAACATCAAGTCAGGCTATCCGAGAGATCCTATGAAACCTAGAAATATGAGGGAGAGTATGGACATTATGGTTCCCTACATTAGGCACCTCATCAGACTCTCTTTTGAGTCAGGGGTGGTTCCCCAAAGGTGGAAAGAGGCAGTGGTTGTCCCCATCCAACAAAAAAAACCTGGGGTAAGTGCCAGCCAGTTGGAGAATCTATGACCGATCTCACTCCTACCTTTGTTGCCAAAATTGCTGAAAAAACGGTTAATGCTCAATTAACAATGCACATGAACCAGGTCAGTCTACTCCACCCCACGCAATCGGGCTTTCGGGCAACATATTCCACAGAGTCTGCGCTGCTTCTATTCACTGAAACCATCCGCAGAAAGGTTGATGAAGGACAAACGGTGGCGCTGATTCTGTTGGACCTCAGGGCCGCATTCGACACCATGGCCCATTCCATACTCCTTCAGCGCCAAAAATCGGCGTGTAATGTTGTTAATACACCTTCTTCAGGACAGACTTATATTTAAAACCGAGTGATCTTCATTCTAAAAGCAAATACATACAGGAGTATGGCCTGTCGGCGTGGAAGGACGTTTCGGCGCCGGTACGGCTTCTTTTGACCTTTTATCTTTCACGGGGGAAGCCGGTGTCTTTTTCGGTTCCGGGTGTTTTTTCGAGTCCGACACTTTTTTTGGCTCCGATGTGTGTTTCGGCTCCGGTGGTTTTTTGGTGCCAGAAGCTTTCGGTTGCTCCGAAGTTGGCTTGGGTGCCGAGGGAACTGGGTGTTTTGGCGCAGATGGCTTCGGTGCGGAAGTAGCTGTTTTTTTCGGTGCCGGTAATTGTGTGCCGGCACCGAGCGGGGGTCGACTCGAGCCCGAGTCTCCCGAAGGCCTTATTGACTTCTTGGCCGAGCCCGAAGGTGGGGCCGTGTAAGTATTGTCTCGGTAGGTACCCGAGCCTGAGGGCGGGGTTGTGACCGTAGCCTTTTTTGTGGGCGTCGAGGAAGTGTGGGGGTCGACGATCTTACTTACGACCCGCTGCGCTGGAGTCAGGTCCTCGACATCTGAATCTTCTGCCTCCGATTCGCTGTCGACGTTGTGTTCTTCTGGGACGTCGACGCCTGCTTGGAAAATGTCGTCTGGAACCGGAGCCGGAGATCTTTGAGCCATTGTGCGCCTGGCTCTCCGGTCCCTGATAGTCTTTTTGGAGCGGAAAGAGTCACAGGCTGAACAGTGCTTGGCCTCGTGCTCCGGAGAGAGGCAGAGGTTACAGACCTCGTGGAGGTCGGTGTGGGGAAACTTGGACCAACATTGAGGACACCTTTTAAATGGCGTCCTTTCCATTAGCTGGAGTCGAGGCCTAGTTGGGCCCGAAGGCCGTATTCGACGACCGGAATGGACGTCCTTGGAGTCGAAGAGTTATGTCGACTGGAAAACGCCTTGTAGAGTAGTTTCTTGATGCCGACGAAGATTGCGCGTCGACGGTTAATCGGTTCCAACACGGAGCGCTGGAACTACATCCGAGCCCGGTGGCGGAAAAAAACCAATCTGGGGATGGAGCCGATGCCCATGCGCAGTATCACCCAAGGAAGGAGTCACCTATCCCGTGACTTCCAAAGACTCTACAACAAAAACAAACTGCAAACATCCGGGCCCAACACTGGGTGGCCATCTATGCACAGTGTGCAATTTGCAGCTCATATGCCTCGAACACTGCTTTTTCTTGGACAGCACACTACTCAACTCCCCAACGCCATTTTGAAATAGAGGGAGATTTTGAGTCTTTCCAAGCCATTGCAATATCTCTTTAGCAATCAACATGGCTGTTTCTAGAAACAATTTGTCGGCTAGGGAGCTGTCCATTCCCTCCATCACCCCCAGAAGGAGAGCAAGAGGATTAAGGGGAACCTCCCACCCCAATAGGCCACTCAATGCAGATGTGATTGACGTCCAGTATTTAGATAGAACGGCGCAGGGCCAGACCATATGAAGAAGTCGGCTGGTTCGCCTTCACAGTATGGACATTGTGGGGCTTTGAGAAGTCCAGCTTGGTGCAGTCGCGCCGCTGTAAGATATGCACAGTGAAGATAGTATATCTGTATAAGGCGAAGTCTGGCAGATATAGTGAGTGTTCTGGGAGCCTTAAGGGCATCCCTCCAGTCTTCATCTTTCAGAGGGCCCACCCATCTTTAGCATCGGGTCTAAGAGGTTCTAGTGTGGATGGGGTATGGTTTATCAGGGATCGATATTTGGGATATCCCTCCCTTCCCTAGGTCTCCCATGAGAATCTTGGCCTCCAGTGGGCTGAATTCAGGGAATGACTCTTGATCAGGAATGTGAGTGGCTAGGGCATGACGTAATTGGAGATACTTAAAGAATTGTATAGATTGTAAGGAGTATGCATGTTTTAAGTCCTGAAAGGAGGATAAACGGCCTTCCTTCCAGATGTCTCCTAGGTAGGTGATGCCTATTAGGTCCCATGTTTGAAAGCCCGTCAGAGTCCCCACTTCTCGTAGCCAAGTGCTGTGCCATAATGGAGTTTGTAGTGCGAGTCTGTTGTCCCAGTGGATGTGCCTCAATGTAGATCGCCATGCTAGGAAAGCCGTACGAGTGACTACTGGTAGGGCCTGAGGGATTTGGGCTCCTTACAGCATAGATTGGGCCTGAGAGAATCCAAGGCGTCCCTGTTCAAGCCAATATATTGGGTCTGACCACCCCCGTTAAACCAATCATGGATTATCAGGAGGCGAGTAGCGAGATGGTATAAAAAGGAATTCGTCATACCCATTCCTCCCTCATATGTGGTTCGCTGGCAAGTGGGGAGACCCAGACGCGCTCTTGTGCCCCCCGAAGGAAGTTGGTAATCACCCCATCTAGATCGTGAAACCAACTGCGAGGTGGATGGATCGGGAGATTTTGGAGGACATGTAAGAGGCGGGGGAGAACCATCATTTTGAAGAGGGCAACTCTCCCGAGAGGAAGTTTTTGCCATTGACGCAAGTTATCTTTTGTGCGTCAGAGAAGTGGACCGACATTAACGGACCAGGTCAACTCCGGGAGAAGCGCCACTCAGATACCAAGGTATTTAAAGGACAGTCTTCGTATGGACATGGTTGCCTGCCAGTTGAAACATTCTCTGGTGGCTTGAAGGGGCACCACCATGGATTTGATTGGGTTAAGGCATAACCCAGACGCTTGCCCGAAGGAATGGAGGATCTGCAGACATCTCGGCCTGGACCGGGCTGGATCAGCGAGGTACAAGAGGACATCATCAGCGTACGAGGTGATTCGGTCCTCCTGAGACTCTTGCCAGCACCCAGCCCTGCACCCAGTCATCCGTCCTGTTGCAACAGGCCAGAGGTTTGATCGAGAAGGCAAAGAAAAGAGGGGAGAGCGGACATCCCTGCCAGGTCCCCCTCGCGATCTGGAAGACCTCAGATAACGCCCCATTTATAAGGACCCTAGCTGAAGGGTTAGAGTAAAGAACTCCTACCATCTTTGGATAATGGGGCCCGAAGCCTGCCCTCGCTAGCACGTCTCGCATGTAGTGCCAGTCTACAGATTTAAGAGCTTCTCAAAGTCAGGTAAAACTAAGGCCAGGTATGGTGTAAGGAGGTCACGGTAGGCAAGGGCCCCATGCAGACGTCGAAGGCAATGACCGGTGCTGCGGTGCAGCATGAAGCCACATTGGTCAGGGTTTATGAGCGTGTGGATCACACCTTTCATCCGGGTGGCCAGACTAGTTTATTTTGACTACGGTATTAATGAGGAAGATCGGGCGATACTGTGCGCAATAAACTGGGGCATGTATACATTTTGAATGCAAGATCTTTTCCTCAAGGACCTGATGCACTTTCTCCACTGTGTCAACTCTATCTGAGGCTTTCTCAAGATCTGACATATTAAAATAAAATCAATTGCCAGTGTTGATTTAGTGCTCCAGCAGTATTCTTATGAATCTTCTGTATAAATAGTTAATGAATACTCTGTCTAGTGCTACCTAACGTTGGAATCTTTTGTTCTGTAATTTTTTTTGATACTATGCTTTCTATAGGTCTATGTTTAAAGTATATACTAAAACCTGTGTCTATTTTAAAAGAGATACATTCTTAAAACATAATGAATGACTAAGTAAAGAGGATGTATTGTTATTTCTCCAAGTATGTGATCTAAAGTGCACCCACAGAGAACTGTTTATGGCTAAAATGGTTCACTTTTAAGGCTTTTACATATACTGCATTCATGACAAGGGAGAAGCAGGTTTGATTCTACAGACATGGGAACAGCCATGAAAGTTCCATAATGAAAATGTCTGACATTGCCAGAAGCTGAACGAATAATAAGAACTAAAGGTCACGGGAAAGCTGTGCAAAGGTGCCAGGGAGCAATGACTATTGTTCTACAATCAGGACACAAAATCTACACATAAAAAACAATGCAAGTGCATGAAAGATAGCTATTAATTGCCACCTTCAAGATAGAAGGTGTTATTTGCAAAGACTGTTCAAATGACTGACCATGGGACTACTGTACTTCTAATACTTTTAAGCCATAGCCCTTCGTTCACCAAGATGATGAAATGTAACTCAAGGTTCAGAAAGAGAAGGAAGACCTCCGTATAGAACTGGTCTCTAAAACAATTGGAATCTCAAACAGATTAACACATATGTACATACACACAAACTCACACATCCCTCCTGTATTCACACTCAACACACCTGGTTTCCAAACCTCTAATGTTTGGGGAAATGAGATTGAAAGACTGACTGCCCCATTTGTGTTTTGGGATGAACAGAAGTCTCTTACAAGTTGAGTGGAGGCGTAGGGTCAAAACATATTCCCTGGATCAACAATTTAAGACTGATTACTCTGTGCACGTACCCAGTAATCACAATTGTACTCTCTTCCCATTGGCAGGAGCATAGGACACGATTTCACCATCTGCATGCACAGCAGAGCACGTGCAGTTGCATTCTCCAATATTGGAATATTTGCATCAAAATATTTGGAATGACCAGGTGAAAAGCTATTTTGTAGTCCTGCCGGAACATAATAATGCCTTGACAGATTGAATGTCATGAGGGCAGTTTGAATATCTTTTTGATCATGCTTAAGTGCCAGCGGTGCTTAACTTTTTGACTATTAAAGTCCCCCACTGAATCATTACCAGAATCTGGTGGCTCCTACTGAGTCTTTATTAGAAGCCAGGGACCCCCAGCCTAAGCACATTCTATGATTTGACCCTCAGAACAAATATAACAAGCATTGCAATAGCCAATAGGTTTCGCCTTTGGGACCTCATACGTTATTTAGCCAAGCAGCACATTATCCTTTGTTTTACAACATCTAGGGTTTTTTTAAATGTGGAAGCTTTGACAATAATAGGCATATTATAGAACTGCACTGATAAATATTTATTTGAAGTCTTATGTTTGTATAACTGGTAGTCTGAATTCACACATGTTGAAGTGCTTTCAAACACTATGTGGACTTGCAGTGATACCTGGTCCAGAAATAGCAAACACAATTTCAATGCTGGCTATCGAGTCGCACATGCAGGGAAGGACTACCATCACGTAGGCAATTTAAAGACTGTTAACGGGGGCATTCGGTGCCTCCTGCCCTAAGCCTTACAAAAGAGGGTGGTGATGCTATGTCCATTACCACCCCCTTTTGTACCGCTTTTGGCCGCCATAAGTGTGGCAGGGTATGCTCAGACGTGAGTCCCTTGCTCACTTTGCCACTGGATTCAAGCAAGCCGGGCTGAAGATGGCTGCAATGCCAGAAACCGGTCCTCGGAAGCTTGTTTCCGGTCCAGGGAAGGCATGGCTTGGCAGTTCGGGCTGGACTGTTCCCATGAAGCACAGGGTCAGACTGATTTGCATATAGCCATGTCTGAACTGGGGTGGCAGAGTGGGCTAAAGAACGGTGATGGATTAAACCCAGATCTTTTGACTGGGTGTGAGTGTTTGATTGGTTCAGATGCTCCGTCCATTACCACCCCCTTTTGTCCTGTCCTAAACCTGACACTCTGGCCCCTTGCAATATCAGCATGCCGATTATATGGCAAAGCCAAAGGGATTAAATGTTGAAAAATAATATGCGTGGCCAGCAACAATAAGGTGCGGTTTAGTTCAGCAACAAATACCAGTAATATGAGGGTTTTATTCAAATAACTTCTGGGCACCTACAATCACATACAGGTAAAAATATCGCTGTACAACACCTAGAGTATTTCAGGCCGTAAGAATGTGCCACTGTTTGTCCCTGACAAAAAAACCTGAATTTCAAAATTTTGCTTGGTCTGCTGGCTCAGTGTGTTTCAAATGAGGCATTTTTGTATCCATTCTGTTACAACTCCTTCGAAAAACCCTAACCCCTGTAAAAAATATGTAGCTGACAACAACGTTAGTGGCCTGTGGTGCATTATTGGCTAAATATGGGCTCAGAAAAGAACGTTTTTGTTACGCTGTGTGCCACAAGAGTGAAAGGAACCCCGAAAGTAATTTTCCATTGAGGTTTAAAGATAGCCCCACCTCTCAGTTCAAATTGTTATCCCCGCCTTAAAGTTTGTGTATAATTGCGCCCCTGACCACAGATACACTGTTTCAAACTCTTGTGATGCTAGAGTTGTGGATGGAGGCTCGAGTGCACATTAAAGTACATACAAAAAAAAAGTGCCAGGAACTGCAGAGCTCTGGGCCTTGCAATCACTCCTCCCCCCGCCACCCAGAAAGAAGTGAAGAATAACACATGCATGCCGCTTGGACACCATGTCTTTATCGTCCATCCACTTTTACAATTAAATAGATTTATTTACTGCTTTTCTGAAAGCATGGCAGGATATATTAAGGTTCCTTAGGTCGCCCAGCTGGTAATTGTCGAAACTTTTTTCAAGGTATTTTTTTTATTTACCATTCCCCCTTTGAAGGTTGATTTCAGACTACATTAGCAAGTGACCCCTCGGCGGCTAGCCACAGTTAGTGGCAGCATTTAACAAACACTGTAGGCCTGGCAAGTGACTTCTTGGTCAATGAGTACTGAAGCCTGACTTGGGCGGGCGATGCCGATATTGATAGTTTGTAGACTTGTTTATAAGATCTTATCATGATTTGGTCAAGGAGGCTGGTCTCTGTGCCCATAATGTTTTCAGAAACATATGAGATGGCAGGTAACAGTTTAGCCTTCATTACTGATACCAATGGTTTGAGATTGTGTCCCCGAATGGATCTTGCTAGCGTGCCTGCGGTTTTCCCTTAATTGCCTCTCTTTGGGGTTCATACGTACCCCTTACATCTATCTTGACTCTTAAATATATTCAGGTGTTTCATCAATTTGACCTCTGCTAAGGTACCATTTGAGTTGATTTAAGATATGGTGAGTAAGTGAGATGACTTTCGTCTTTCTACAATTTATTTCCTTGCTCATCATCCGCTGCATATGATCCAAAGCAGCTCAATAATCCCTGCAGTCCGATTCTGGTGATGCTAAGCGGTAGTAGATCATCTGCCTAATGAATATTTAACAGTGGTTGGCTCTGGCGTGAAATATCTTGCCATCTAATTCCACAGAGACGTCTGTAATATATAGATTAAATAGAAGAGGTGCTAAAACGTAACCTTGTTTTAGTCCGGTTGAGGTTTTCACTTCACTTGACAAGTGGGTACCATCTCCGATCTAAACTCATGTGTCTGAATACAGCAGCCTGATAACTTTTAAGATGTAGGGAGTGATCGCTCACAATTAGAGTTTTGCCCATAACCTGCAATGTGGCACACAGTCCAACACTGCCGTGAAGTCAACGAAGCACATATAAAGAGGGGTGCCTGTGGCCATGGCTATACTGAAGATCAGTGCCACTGCCAAAAGGTTTTTTCAATGTTGGTAAGAAGTATCTAGAATTTTTTCATGTCAGTTTACCTTGAGGCATATAAAAGTTGGGCCCACAGCACTTTCTGTTTGGATTTTTTAAAGGTCCATATCTCCACTTTCAATAGCCTTCTTCCTCACGCAGACCTTTTTATAGGTTCCCATCCTCAGGGGTTTGTCGTAGTTGCCTAAGCAATCTGTCTACATTGGCTCTTCACAGGTGAATGGATTGTGGCATAACTATACTTTTATGGTGCCCGAGGTGGGTTACCTTATTGGCTCCACTGGTAGGATATTTATCAGTTCCCTTGCAAATGCTTCCCATACCGGTATCACGTTGGAGCCCTCCGTGGCCATATTCTCAAGGCTGACCACCGCTTCTTCTGCCTAATCCTTGACCGAGCTTGCGCTCCACTTCAGGCGTTTCAGGTTTCTGGTATTGGTCTCTCCCGTGATTACCTGTGAATGATAATCACTCTCCTTGCGGTGAGATATTCTAAAATCCCGCACTTGGTTGTATAATGGAAGGTTCACCAACGTCTATAGTCTAAGAAGGAGACCGACTTGCCCGATGCTCTGGTCCATGCTGAAGAGATATCACCTGGCTCGTGACCATTTAGAGCAAGCAGGCCAATTAGCTTGTACGTCTTGACTAGTTTCTCTCCAATCTTGTCCTTTCGATTTGAATATGGCATTTTTTGGATGGGGAGGGGTCCAACTACCTCTGCCTGCTCCTTGTTTGTATAGTGAAATAAATTGAGATTAAAATCTCCTGAGACTAGCACGTACGGTGGGTAGTTTGTATTTTTTAGATTAAGCATGTGTGCGGCAGACTTCTCTGCAGTCACTGTCTTCCTCTTTGGATTAGCATACACATTTATGATGAATAGGGATTAGTGTAGGTGCTTGGCCCAACCGTCCATATGCAAGGCCAAGAGGCATGATTCATCCACGTAGAGTTCTGTGATCTCTGCAAACAGGACTGTGTTCATGTAAAGCGTCAAGACGCCTTTTGCCCTTCTCGGCCGGCATTCTGAATTTTTCATATCCGAGGGGTGAGATACTGACTTGGGTCCAGGACTCCAAAATAATTTACATATCAAATGTATACAACGGCAAGGTCATCAATTTTTGTTTGTAGCCCCCCTATGTTCCAGGAGCAAAAGGTTAGGCCATCCCATTCATAGACAATCGTCTGGGCCTCTAGTCAATCTTTACAGGTTGCTGCTTAGGATAACACAGTGTGCAGCCAGCTCCAGCTGTTCTGGGGTTCGCCCTTTGTTGTAATTCTTCCCTGCCTTCTAATAATCTGTAATGTCCTTCTCCTCTAGTTATTTGAATCGTGACGTTAGGTTGCCCAGGTGCGGCGTTGGTGTGGCCCATAAGGGGGTGCCTCTCAGTCACCCCTATTAATACATACACAGTGGAGTCTGTATTCATGTCAGGGTGCTGCTGCTCTAATAACAGGTGAAGATATTTGTCCCCAAATCTTGCGGGTTGATTATGAGAACCGAAGGAAAGAGGCTAGATCTAATACCAGATCATCAACAAAAACGTCACTCATTGCAATACTTTTATTTACTACATAGATGCTGTGCTGCTAAACTAAATCTACAGGTGATGTTTTGTATACTGATTATAGTGGTATAACCAATTATGTATATATTACAAGGTACAGTACGATCTCTGCAACAGACATCAGGTTGAAGGAAAAAAGCACTACAAAATGAACACATGTGAATTTGCAATGTGTTCGGTTGGCAACTGCAAAGTTAGCACAGATGGTTTCCAAGCCTATAACTTCAAAATAATTTGTACTTTGTACTGCGATATGCCAAAGTGCTGGTGCTGGGTGACCTAAACCAACACTTTTGATGACAGGAATAATGTCCCAGCGCAAGAGCTCTGTCAGGAGCTGGCCGCGCTTTAATTACTGCTACAATCCATTCTCCCGACAGACCATTATATGATCCCCTTTAGTATTGTGATTCCTAAAGCCGAAGCAGTGATGAAATCAGACACAGGTAGACCCCAGAGGAAATGGGCCAGTTTTTCGGCAACCAAGTTTAATCTTGCTCTACAGCAGGGGGTCCACCAGGAGGGAGTGATGTAGAAACTGCCTGTAGTGCTTTAGATCACCGTATTAGTGAGGTACTTGACAAGGTGGCGCCGTGGGCCACCAGTGCTCCAAGGAGACAGTCTAGATCCGCACCTTGGTTCAAGGAGGAGTTGAGGACTGTGAAGTCCTCCTGTAAACGTCTGGAACGAAGGTGCAGAGAAGATTTCTCAGAAAACAGGAAGGCCACATATAAAACCAGTCTCAAGCATTATCATTCTTTAATAAGGAAGACGCGAGCAGCTTACTACAATATGAAGATTGAACATGCTGAAAATTCCTCTAGAGAGCTATTTATGATCTTCAAAGAGTTATCCACCCCTAGTAATGATTCAGTAGGATCTTGCAACTTGATAGCAGATTATTTTTCTGATACAGTAGAGGATCTACTCAACCTTCCCGGAGGAGGCACGTAATGGGAGGTCTGATAGGACGGGAGTGCGTAACACGGAGGAGGCTTCCTGCCTCTCCAAGTTTTAACCTTCCCTCCTTGGACGACCTCAAAACCATAGCTTTGAACATCAAGTCAGGCTATCCGAGAGATCCTATGAAACCTAGAAATATGAGGGAGAGTATGGACATTATGGTTCCCTACATTAGGCACCTCATCAGACTCTCTTTTGAGTCAGGGGTGGTTCCCCAAAGGTGGAAAGAGGCAGTGGTTGTCCCCATCCAACAAAAAAAACCTGGGGTAAGTGCCAGCCAGTTGGAGAATCTATGACCGATCTCACTCCTACCTTTGTTGCCAAAATTGCTGAAAAAACGGTTAATGCTCAATTAACAATGCACATGAACCAGGTCAGTCTACTCCACCCCACGCAATCGGGCTTTCGGGCAACATATTCCACAGAGTCTGCGCTGCTTCTATTCACTGAAACCATCCGCAGAAAGGTTGATGAAGGACAAACGGTGGCTCTGATTCTGTTGGACCTCAGGGCCGCATTCGACACCATGGCCCATTCCATACTCCTTCAGCGCCAAAAATCGGCGTGTAATGTTGTTAATACACCTTCTTCAGGACAGACTTATATTTAAAACCGAGTGATCTTCATTCTAAAAGCAAATACATACAGGAGTATGGCCTGTCGGCGTGGAAGGACGTTTCGGCGCCGGTACGGCTTCTTTTGACCTTTTATCTTTCACGGGGGAAGCCGGTGTCTTTTTCGGTTCCGGGTGTTTTTTCGAGTCCGACACTTTTTTTGGCTCCGATGTGTGTTTCGGCTCCGGTGGGTTTTTGGTGCCGGAAGCTTTCGGTTGCTCCGAAGTTGGCTTGGGTGCCGAGGGAACTGGGTGTTTTGGCGCAGATGGCTTCGGTGCGGAAGTAGCTGTTTTTTTCGGTGCCGGTAATTGTGTGCCGGCACCGAGCGGGGGTCGACTCGAGCCCGAGTCTCCCGAAGGCCTTATTGACTTCTTGGCCGAGCCCGAAGGTGGGGCCGTGTAAGTATTGTCTCGGTAGGTACCCGAGCCTGAGGGCGGGGTTGTGACCGTAGCCTTTTTTGTGGGCGTCGAGGAAGTGTGGGGGTCGACGATCTTACTTACGACCCGCTGCGCTGGAGTCAGGTCCTCGACATCTGAATCTTCTGCCTCCGATTCGCTGTCGACGTTGTGTTCTTCTGGGACGTCGACGCCTGCTTGGAAAATGTCGTCTGGAACCGGAGCCGGAGATCTTTGAGCCATTGTGCGCCTGGCTCTCCGGTCCCTGATAGTCTTTTTGGAGCGGAAAGAGTCACAGGCTGAACAGTGCTTGGCCTCGTGCTCCGGAGAGAGGCAGAGGTTACAGACCTCGTGGAGGTCGGTGTGGGGAAACTTGGACCAACATTGAGGACACCTTTTAAATGGCGTCCTTTCCATTAGCTGGAGTCGAGGCCTAGTTGGGCCCGAAGGCCGTATTCGACGACCGGAATGGACGTCCTTGGAGTCGAAGAGTTATGTCGACTGGAAAACGCCTTGTAGAGTAGTTTCTTGATGCCGACGAAGATTGCGCGTCGACGGTTAATCGGTTCCAACACGGAGCGCTGGAACTACATCCGAGCCCGGTGGCGGAAAAAAACCAATCTGGGGATGGAGCCGATGCCCATGCGCAGTATCACCCAAGGAAGGAGTCACCTATCCCGTGACTTCCAAAGACTCTACAACAAAAACAAACTGCAAACATCCGGGCCCAACACTGGGTGGCCATCTATGCACAGTGTGCAATTTGCAGCTCATATGCCTCGAACACTGCTTTTTCTTGGACAGCACACTACTCAACTCCCCAACGCCATTTTGAAATAGAGGGAGATTTTGAGTCTTTCCAAGCCATTGCAATATCTCTTTAGCAATCAACATGGCTGTTTCTAGAAACAATTTGTCGGCTAGGGAGCTGTCCATTCCCTCCATCACCCCCAGAAGGAGAGCAAGAGGATTAAGGGGAACCTCCCACCCCAATAGGCCACTCAATGCAGATGTGATTGACGTCCAGTATTTAGATAGAACGGCGCAGGGCCAGACCATATGAAGAAGTCGGCTGGTTCGCCTTCACAGTATGGACATTGTGGGGCTTTGAGAAGTCCAGCTTGGTGCAGTCGCGCCGCTGTAAGATATGCACAGTGAAGATAGTATATCTGTATAAGGCGAAGTCGGCAGATATAGTGAGTGTTCTGGGGAGCCTTAAGGGCATCCCTCCAGTCTTCATCTTTCAGAGGGCCCACCCATCTTTAGCATCGGGTCTAAGAGGTTCTAGTGTGGATGGGGTAATGGTTTATCAGGGATCGATATTTGGGATATCCCTCCTTCCCTAGGTCTCCATGAGAATCTTGGCCTCCAGTGGGCTGAATTCAGGGAATGACTCTTGATCAGAATGTGAGTGGCTAGGCATGACGTAATTGGAGATACTTAAAGAATTGTATAGATTGTAAGAGTAGCATGCATGTTTTAAGTCCTGAAAGGAGGATAAACGGCCTTCCTTCCAGATGTCTCTAGGTAGGTGATGCCTATTAGGTCCCATGTTTGAAAGCCCGTCAGAGTCCCACTTCTCGTAGCCAAGTGCTGTGCCATAATGGAGTTTGTAGTGCGAGTCTGTTGTCCCAGTGGATGTGCCTCAATGTAGATCGCCATGCTAGGAAAGCCGTACGAGTGACTACTGGTAGGGCCTGAGGGATTTGGGCTCCTTACAGCATAGATTGGGCCTGAGAGAATCCAAGGCGTCCCTGTTCAAGCCAATATATTGGGTCTGACCACCCCCGTTAAACCAATCATGGATTATCAGGAGGCGAGTAGCGAGATGGTATAAAAAGGAATTCGTCATACCCATTCCTCCCTCATATGTGGTTCGCTGGCAAGTGGGGAGACCAAGAGCGCTCTTGTGCCCCCGAAGGAAGTTGGTAATCACCCCATCTAGATCGTGAAACCAACTGCGAGGTGGATGGATCAGGGAGATTTTGGAGGACATGTAAGAGGCGGGGAGAACCATCATTTTGAAGAGGGCAACTCTCCCGAGAGGAAGTTTTGCCATTGACGCAAGTTATCTTTTGTGCGTCAGAGAAGTGGACCGACATTAAGGGACCAGGTCAACTCCGGGAGAAGCGCCACTCAGATACCAAGGTATTTAAAGGACAGTCTTCGTATGGACATGGTTGCCTGCCAGTTGAAACATTCTCTGGTGGCTTGAAGGGGCACCACCATGGATTTGATTGGGTTAGGCATAACCCAGAGCTTGCCCGAAGGAATGGAGGATCTGCAGACATCTCGGCCTGGACCAGGGCTGGATCAGCGAGGTACAAGAGGACATCATCAGCGTACGAGGTGATTCGGTCCTCCTGAGACTCTTGCCAGCACCCAGCCCTGCACCCCAGTCATCCTGTCCTGTTGCAACAGGCCAGAGGTTTGATCGAGAAGGCAAAGAAAAGAGGGGAGAGCGGACATCCCTGCCAGGTCCCCTCGCGATCTGGAAGACCTCAGATACGCCCCATTTATAAGGACCCTAGCTGAAGGGTTAGAGTAAAGAACTCCTACCATCTTTGGATAATGGGGCCCGAAGCCTGCCCTCGCTAGCACGTCTCGCATGTAGTGCCAGTCTACAGATTTTAAGAGCTTCTCAAAGTCAGGTAAAACTAAGGCCAGGTATGGTAAGGAGGTCACGGTAGGCAAGGGCCCCATGCAGACGTCGAAGGCAATGACGGTGCTGCGGTGCAGCATGAAGCCACATTGGTCAGGGTTTATGAGCGTGTGGATCACACCTTTCATCCGGGTGGCCAGACTAGTTTATTTGACTACGGTATTAATGAGGAGATCGGGCGATACTGTGCGCAATAAACTGGGGCATGTATACATTTTGAATGCAAGATCTTTTTCCTCAAGGACCTGATGCACTTTCTCCACTGTGTCAACTCTATCTGAGGCTTTCTCAAGATCTGACATATAAAATAAAATCAATTGCCAGTGTTGATTTAGTGCTCCAGCAGTATTCTTATGAATCTTCTGTATAAATAGTTAATGAATACTCTGTCTAGTGCTACCTAACGTTGGAATCTTTTGTTCTGTAATTTTTTTTGATACTATGCTTTCTATAGGTCTATGTTTAAAGTATATACTAAAACCTGTGTCTATTTTAAAAGAGATACATTCTTAAACATAATGAATGACTAAGTAAAGAGGATGTATTGTTATTTCTCCAAGTATGTGATCTAAAGTGCAACCACAGAGAACTGTTTATGGCTAAAATGGTTCACTTTTAAGGCTTTTACATATACTGCATTCATGACAAGGGAGAAGCAGGTTTGATTCTACAGACATGGGAACAGCCATGAAAGTTCCATAATGAAAATGTCTGACATTGCCAGAAGCTGAACGAATAATAAGAACTAAAGGACACGGGAAAGCTGTGCAAAGGTGCCAGGGAGCAATGACTATTGTTCTACAATCAGGACACAAAATCTACACATAAAAAACAATGCAAGTGCATGAAAGATAGCTATTTAATTGCCATCTTCAAGATAGAAGGTGTTATTTGCAAGACTGTTCAAATGACTGACCATGGGACTACTGTACTTCTAATACTTTTAAGCCATAGCCCTTCGTTCACCAAGATGATGAAATGTAACTCAAGGTTCAGAAAGAGAAGGAAGACCT